>NC_066560.1:10816715-10839215 GCF_024679095.1 Eriocheir sinensis
CCTTTTTTTTTATTGCGTCCTTCCTTCCTTCCTTCCTTCCTTCCTTCTTTCCCTCCTTCTTTCCTTCCTTCCTTCTTTCCTTCCTTCTTTCCTTCCTTCCTTCTGTCTTTCCTTTTATCTTTCCTTATTCCCTCCTTCCTCCGCTCCCCTTGACCATGATTTCCTCCTCCTCCTCCTCCTCCTCCTCCTCCTCCTCCTCCTCCTCCTCCTCCTCTCGTCGGCATACTCATTAGGTTAGTCAAGTGCGATTCGCGGCCCATTCACTCCATCACCTCCTCCTCCTCCTCCTCCTCCTCCTCCTCCTTAACCTTCACCCCTTGCTTTCCTCCTCCTCTTCATCTAAGCTCACTTTCCTGATGTTCTCTCTCTCTCTCTCTCTCTCTCTCTATCTATCTATCTATCTATCTATCTATCATAACCTAAAAAACAAAATCCAAAGGTCATCTTGCATCTTTACTTCCCTCAAAATTATTAAAAAAAAATGTAATAAAAAGAAAAGACAAAACAACGTAACTCTCATCTTCCTTTGTTATGATGTTTTCTTTTTCTTTTCTTTCTTTTTTTTCTTTCTTTTTTGTGGTGGAATTCTTTGTCTCTCTTATCCAGTCATTTCACATTTCAGATTTACATATTATTCATTTTCATGTCAGATTTTCTTTTTTTTATCATTATTTTCTTACTCTGTGTGTGACCATGTGTGTGTGTGTGTGTGTGTGTGTGTGTGTGTGTGTGTGTGTGTCAGTATCCCCAGGACGCGTACACACACACAGGGACGGAATTTAAGTGTCTTACCAGGAAACCACTGAGGAAAATTTATACGCTGCCTCCCGCAAACTGGATTTTCCTCGTGTGTTTGTTGTGGGTAATCGTTTTCTCCTTCCTGTCCTCCTTTTTGTCCTCCTCCTCCTCTTCCTCCTCCTCATGCTGTGTCTCCTGTTCGTCTTCGTCCGCCTCCTCCTCTTCCTTCTTCTGTTTCCTCTTCATTTTTGTCCTTGTTTTCTCTCTCTCTCCTCCTTCCTTCACTCCTTCCTTCCTTTCGTCTTTTTAGCTGCTCCGCCTCCTCCTCTTCCTTCTCCTTCATGTTTCCTCTTCGTTTTCGTCCTTTTTCTCTCTCTTTCTCTTCTTCCTTCACTCCTTCCTTTCTTTCGTCGCTTTTGCTGCTTTCTTCTTCTTCCTTCTTCTCCTCCTCCTTCTCCTTCTCCTTCTTCTTGGTTTTGTCTTTGTCCCGGTTCTCTCTTTCCTCCTTCAATCCTTCCTGCTTTTCGTCTCTTTAGCTGCCCTCCTCTTCCTCCTTCTCCTTCTCCTCATCCTCTACTGTTTTCGCAATCCTTCTTCTTGCCGTTCTTATCTCGCCAAGCCTATTTCTTTTTTTCTCATCCTTTTCTTCTTTCTTTATCTCCCTGTCGCTGTTGTCCTTCTGTTTCTCCTCCTACGCTCCCTTCATCCATCTCCTCCTCCTCCTCCTCCTCCGCCGCCGCCACCGCTTCATCTTTCAGTGTCTTGCAGGAATCTTCGCCGGTGTTTGTGTCCCCGAGTTTCCCTTCCTCGCTGTTTTATATTCACGCCGCGGCCGCATCGTCCCGCGCGGGCTCTTTGGCAAATGGGTCAGTTATCTCCGCGGCGGGAAAATTCTTCGTTCTGCTTCTCTGCTTCGGGTTCTGGTTCTGGTTCTGGTGTTTCGTCTAGGTTTTTTTTTATCGTCTGTTTGGTTTAGTTTCTACTTCTTCGAGTTTTGGTTCTGGTTCTGGTGTTTCGTCTACTGTTGTTGTTTTTCTTTTGCTTTCGTTTGGTTTGGTTCTTTTTCTGGTGTTTCGTCTGCTGTAGTTTTTTTTTTATCTCTTTCGGTCGTCTGGTTTGGTTCAATTTCTGCTTCTCCTTAATTCCTTTTTCGTTACTTTTTTTCTCCGTTCCCTCATTCTTTCTTTTCTTTCATTCTTTTCCGTTCTTTCTCTTTAATTCTTTTTTTTTTGCCCTTCATTTCTCCCTTCGTTTCTTCTTCTTCCTTATTCGTTTCCTTTACGTCATCTTTTCCTTTTTATCTTTCTTCCTTTCCTTCTTCCTTCCTTCCTTCCTTTTTATCTCTTCATCAGTTTCTTTCCTTTCCACCCGCCCTTCGCCCTCCATCTCCCCTCCTCTCCCTTCCTCCTTCCCTCCTTCCTCTCCTCCGCCTCTTGCCTCCATAATCTCCAAATGTCTGATCGGTACGACTGTCCGCTTCGATTCCTCAATTCCCCAATCTATCTCATTTTACTTCCATTTCTTTCCCTCCTCCTCCCCTCCTCCTCCTCCTCCTCCTCCTCCTCCTCCCCTCCCCCTCCTCCTCCTCCTCCTCCTCCTCCTCCTGATATATTAGCTTGACCAGGTTCTCCTCCCGTAAATTTTAGGAGCGAGGGAAGAGGAAGACTTGAAGGGGATCGGACAGAAGTGTTTTTTTCCTTGGCTCCTAGATGGCGTCTCAGTGTCTTCTGCCCGACCGACGTGTGGAGGGTGGAGGGTTGAGGTGGAGGTGGTGGAGGGAAGAAGGAGAGTCGGTGGAAGGAAACATTTGTGTAGGTGGAAGTAAAAAGGTGAGTTAAATGGAAGAATAAAGATGAAGTAGTGGAAGGAAAAAGGAGGAAGAGATGGAAGAGTAAGGTGGAGGGAAGAGGTACTGTGGATGATGGATGGAGAGAAGTGGCAGTGTGGATGAATGGGGACAAAATGAGGTGGAGGGAGACGGTGATAGAGGTGAGGAGTGGAGGAGAAGGAATGATGCGGGTGGAGGTAAAACTATTGCAGGAGTGGAAGGAAAGTGAGATGGAGAGGAAAGGTATAAGAGGTGGAGGAGGGAGGGAAAAAAAGTGGAGAGTGGAGAGAAAATGTATGATAAATGGAGAGAATAAGATAGAGAAAACCAGTAGAGAGTAGAGGGTGGAGGAAATGAGTGAAAATGGGGTGAAGGGTGGAGGGAAAAGATGAAGCAGGTGGAGGAGAAGAAGGAAAGTGGAGGACAAGGAGGGAATAGTGGAGAAAGGAAGAAAATGGGAAATGATGAATGAAAGAAAATAACAAAAAAGTAGAATATCGTGGTGAAAGAATTTTGGATAGGTAGGTAATTGTAGTAGTAGTAGTAGTAGTAGTAGTAGTAGTGGTAATAATAGTAGTAGTAGTAGTAGTAGTAGTTGATAGTGGTGATGGTGTTTCTGATATGCTGTGTGGAGATGAGTTTTGCCGCGGTGATGATGATGGAGGTGGTGGTGGTGATGGGATGCTGTGTGGAGGTGAGTTATGGCGTGGTGGTGATGGTGGTGGTGGTGGTGACGGGGTGTGAGGTAGATAAAAGTGGAGTGTGTGAGGGGGGGTTGGGGGGGTAGGGGGGGGGGTGGAGCAGCGCTGGAACTCAGATAAGGAACGAGGCGGGTTCCGAGAGAGAGAGAGAGAGAGAGAGAGAGCTGTGCAAAGAGAAGACTGAGGTGCGTGTGTGTGTGTGTGTGTGTGTTTGTGTGTGTGTAAGAGAGAGAGACAGAGAAATATAGATGGATACATAGAGAGACGAAAAAATAAAATAAAGTTCCTACGCCAGAAATTTTTTAAAAGGAATGAATATTTTGGAGATTAATATTATGAGGTTGTGTTTGAATAAGTGATGATTAAGATTACCAAGAAAAAAAATGAGACAACAGAAAAGAAAAAAAATGAACAAAAAAGTGAAGATTTAAGATTACCAAGAAAAAAATTAGACAATGAAAATAAAAAAAATAAACTAAAGAATGTGCTCACTGGAAAATCTATAGACTGTGTAAGGGAGAGCTGAAAAGAACTGTAGAAAAAGGGGATGTGCAGAGGAGGATAATAATTGTGTGGAGATTTTTTTTAGGCCTCGGGGAAGCGGTAGAAAAAAAAAAGTAGAAAAGATGGAAGGAAAAAAAAACATTCCTTAATCATGACTCAAAATACATAATCGAAAATATATGATCTAGAGATAGGAAATTAAACCACATGAACTCAAACAAACAAGTAGAGAAAGAGACAAATTAAAACCCAAAATAGCAATAAAACAAAACTAAACATATCAAAGAACGATAAGAGAGAGAGAGAGAGAGAGAGAGAGAGAGAGAGAGAGAGAGAGAGAGGAAAATGAAGATAACAAACACACGTGACAGAAGAGTGAAGGAGGCTGAAAAACAGGACAGGTGAAGATGTCCTAATGAAGAGTTGTGTTAGCCCGAAGGTAAGAGGGGAGGAGATGACGATGAGGTTAAGGAGAAGAGGAGGAGGAGGGGAGACAAAAGGGACGTGCTTGTAATGAGGAAAGAAGAGAAGGGAGAAAGAGGGAGAGGGACAGAGAGATGAAGAGGGGAGAAGGGATGAAACTGGAAGAGACGAGGAGGGAGAGAAGGGACATGGAAGGTAATAAGGATGAGAAAGATGAGAAGAGGGAGAGGAGAGGAGGAGGAGGCTGGGAGAGAAGGGAGAACATATACGGAACACGGAAAGTAATAAGAGGTAAGGGAGAGAGACGAGAGGGAGGGAGGAAAGAAGATGAGGGGAGGAAGCCATGACTGTGAAGGGGAGGAGAGTTGATAGTCGCATCTACACACACGCTGGAATCCATTAGCCTCCACTTTTCTCCTTTTTAATGTGGATAACTTCCCTGTAAAATAATTTCCCTTGGGGCGCGCGAGTGTGGGGCGAAGAGACACGGAGGAAGGGACAGACCGGGGCGGGGCGGGGCGGGGCAAGGGAAAGAAGGGGGAGTTTCGAAGGGAAGTATGGATGGGTGTTGGCGACTGGGCATGGTGAGAAGAGGAGGAATTGCTTTCAGGTTAATAACATGATCTTGTGTTTAAATAATTGATAAAAAGAGGAGATTAAGACCACCAATAAATATTTAAGTCGCTTCATCTATTTCTGTTTCAATAGATTTTTAAGTCGCTTCATCTATTTCTGTTTCAATAAATTTTTAAGTCGTTTCATCTATTTCTGTTTCAATAAGTTTTTAAGTCGCTTTATCTATTTCTGTTTCAATAGATTTTTAAGTCGTTTCATCTATTTCTGTTTCAATAAATTTTTAAGTCGCTTGATCTATTTCTGTTTCAATAAATTTTTAAGTCGTTTCATCTATTTCTGTTTCAATAAATTTTTAAGTCGCTTGATCTATTTCTGTTTCAAAAGATTTTCCATCGTTTTCCGCCTCTCCTTTCTTTTACTTCTCCTTCGGTATATCGCCTTTTGGGTCTTTTCTGTGTTTTTTTCTTCTTGTTTTCGAATTGTTCCACCATTAGTATTTCTCCCTAAATCACTCCATCTGCGTTACTGTTTTGTTTTCTCAATCGTATTCTGTTTTGGGGGGTTTCTTTCACTTCTGCTTCTATATAACCCCTTTTAGCGCTTTTCTGTGTTTTCTTCTTCTTTTCGAATTGTTCCTAAATCACTCCATCTGTTACTGTATCGTTTTCTCCATCGTATTGTTTTTTTTTCTGCTTTCGTATTTCACATTTTGGCTTTTATCTGTCTTTTTTTTCTTTCCCTTCGTACCGTTTCACCACTAATGTTTCTTCCTTATTCGCTTCATCTGCGTTAGTTTCGTTTTTTTCATCTTTATCCAACTTTTTCTCTCACCTCTGCTTTGGTATATCACAATCTGGCTTTTATCTGGCTTTTTTTTCTTTCATTTCATACCGTTTCACCATTAATATTTCTTCCTTATTCGCTTCATCTGCATTAGTTTCGTTTATTTCATCTTTATCCAACTTTTTCTCACACTTCTGCTTTGGTATTTCACATTTTGGCTCGTCTATTTTTGTTTTTTTCTCTTTTTCGAATTGTTCCAACATTTGTATTTTACTTCTTAACTCACTCCCGTCTGCGTCACTATTTCCTCCTTAGTCTCTATATCAACAAATCGCTCTTCGTCTGTCTTCTTTTTCCCGCCCTTTTCTCTAACTAATCTGTCTCCCCTCCGTCCCTTCCCTGTCACTCTTACTTAACACTTTTCTCTCCGCCTTCCTCTCGTTTACCATTCACTTTTTCCTTCTTTTTTTTCTAGTTTTATTTTCTGTTAAGTGAGTGAGACGCGAAGCTCGAGGGAGAGGAACAAGGGGAAAGAAAAGAGAGAGAGAGAGAGAGAGAGAGAGAGAGAGAGTGTATATGGAAAGTAGGGAAGGGGAGAAGGAAAAAGAGAAGGGAAGAGGAAGAGGAGGAGAAAAGAAAAAGAGAGGAAGAAGACGGGGAGAGGAAGGAAGAAGAGAAAAAAGAGTGAAGGGAGAGTAAAGGAAGGAAGGGGAGAAGAGAGAGAAAGGGAAGGGGAAAAAAAGAGGGGAAGAGAAAAGAAGAGAAGAAGGAAAAGCAAGAGAGGGAAAGGAAGGAAAGCGAGAAAAAAAAGAGAAAGAGAGAGGGAGACTACGAGGAGAGGAAAGAAGGGGAGAAGAAAAAGAGAGAAAGGGGAGAAGGAAAAGGAAGAGAGGGAAAGGAAGGAAAGAGAATGGGAGACTACGAGGAGAGGAAGGAAGGGGAGAAGAAAAGAGAGAGAAAGGGGAGAGGAGGGAAGGGGAGAAGGCCTACGTTTATTGTTTATTTTCTCCCCAAAAATGGCGTGTGACCTATAGATCGCTCCCTTAACTTTTGTTGGAGAGACTTTCCTCCCCACCTCCCTCCCTTCCTTCCCTCCATACCTTCTTCCCCTTCGCTCCCGTGGGATGTGGAGAGATAGTAGTGGAGGAGGAATAGTAATAGGAGGAGGAGGAGGAGGAGGAGGAGGAGGAGGAGGAGGGGAAGTTAGGTAAAAGACCCACACTAGGTTGTCTCAGGGGAACTATTTACAAGAGGTTCCCCCTAAGTTCCGTTTTCTATATCGTAAGTGATAGGCTGACCTCTTCTTCTTCTTCTTCTTCTTCTTCGTCTTATTATTATTTTTATTTTTATCCTTCATCATCATCTACTGCTTTTTCTTCTTCGTTTTCTTCTCCATTTTCTGCTTCGTCTTCTTCTTCGTCTTCTTCTTCTTCATCTTCTGCTTCTTCTTCATCGTCGTTTTCTTTACATTCCTTTTCGTTTTCTTTTTGCTCTTCTTTATGTCTTTAATCTTTTTTTCTCCTTCTTTTCCTTCCTCCTTCTTCTTCTCCTTCTCCTTCTTCTTCTTCCTCTTCTTTACACTCATTTTCATTTCCTATCTGCTCTTCTTTAATCTAGTTCTTTCATCTTTTTCTGCTCTTCCTTTCCATCCTCCTCCTCCTCCTCCTCCTCCATAACGGGTGTCGGTGTGTGTTTATTAAATTTGGCGCCCCGACGCGGCCTCCAGGAGCGATATCACGTCAAATACTTCACTCAGGAAAACATGGGCCTCGAAAAAGCGTGTGTATATTGTATTGAAAACCTTTTTGTGTATGGCGAGGCAGAATGGAAGGCAACGAAAACTAGATAGAGAGAGGCTGATAAAAGCGTGCATAAGGAAAGAAAGTATTGGAGGGAGGGAAAGCGAAGGTATAGAATAGTTAAAGAGACAGAAAATACGGTATGGGAAATCTATCTTTGTATGGAGAAGCAAAACTGAACATAACGAAAACTAGATAAATAGACCCTGATAAAATTGTGTATAAGGAAAGAAAGTATTGAAGGGAAAGCGAAGGTAATAGAATAGTTAGACAGAAAATACAGTATGGGAAATCTGTCTTTGTATGGAGAAGCAGATTTGAACGCAACGGAAACTCGATAAATATATACTCTGATAAAATTGTGTGTATAAGGAAAGAAAGTATTAAAGGGGAGAAAGCGAAGGTATAGAAAAGTTAAAAAGAGAGGCGGAAAATGCAGTCTGGGAAAAATATGTGAGAAAAAAATGTTAAGGAAAAGAGGGAGCGTAAAGTAGAAGCGTAAAATTTTCCTGAAAGTTTGTGAAAATGGAAAAGAAAAATTGGTGGAAAGTTTCGTTCTTGTCGTGTCAATCCGGCTACGTGAAAAGAAGAAGAAAAAGAAAAAGAAGAAGAAGAAGTAGAAGACGAAGTAGAAGATGATGATGATGATGATGAAAAAGAAGAAGATGATGATGATGATGAAAAAGAAGAAGAAGAAGAAGTAGAAGAAGAAGTAGAAGAAGAAGAAGAAGAAGAAAAAGAAGAACCTAAGGAGGAGGAAGAGAGAAAAACAGAAGAAAAAAAGGAGGGGGGGGGAGGGGGGGCCAAAACACATCCAACTTATGACCTCAGAAAGACTAGAACCAGCACTCACCCACCCCATCAACTCACCTCACCCACTCACCCACCTTTCCACCTTGTCATGTACCTGGAGAAGGCACAAGGGAGGGGTGGGTGGAGGGAGCGTGCAATCAGCGCCTCAGACTGTCAGGTGAGGAGGCCTGTTGTCTGTCTCTATATGCTGTGCCCCGTCCGGTCATGCATTATTCAGCACCCTCTTCCTCCTCCTCCTCCTCCTCCTCCTCCTCCTCCTATTTCTGCTACTGGGGCAGATACGGATGTGTAGAGGAGGGAGGAAAGGGAGAAAGGGATAGAGAGATGAGAATACAGTAATATCAGTTGTTGAAAAGATTTATTTTATTTATTTACTTATTTGCTTTTGCTTTTTTTTTTTTAGATTTTGGTGTTTTTTGGGGAAAGGAAAATGTATGTGAAATGAATATGGTTTTGGGTGATTTTTTTTGGGAGGGGGTTTCTTCTTTTTTTCTTCTTTTGTTTGTTTATTTTCTTCCTCTATTGCGTGTTATTTCTTTCTCCCTGCGTCGTATACACGGTTTTAAATATTCATCTCAGTCCCCGATACTTCCTCTTTCGTCTCTCTCTCTCTCTCTCTCTCTCTCTCTCTCTCTCTCTCTCTCTCTCTCTCTCTCTCACACACACACACACACACACACACACACACACACACACTTTCTCCTCGCATGTATCGTTCGCTTGTTCTATAACGTACAATGCCTCTACAGCTATACTTTCCCTGTTTATTATTCTCCTCATATTTTCGTTCTAATTTCACTGACATCATTGTTCTATTTTACACATCTCTCACTTCTTCTCTTTCTTCACCATTCTCTCTCTCTCTCTCTCTCTCTCTCTCTCTCTCTCTCTCTCTCTCTCTCTTCCTTTTTAACACCAGATATATTTTCCGTCTCCCTCGCTTTTGACAACTCCATTTTATTTATTTTTATTTCATTTTTCTTCTCAACCAAACTAAACTATAATCTTCATATTTTTTTTTATTTTTTTATAGACCCAGTACTTCATAAACATCGCTTTTGTCTACACGGCTGACTGTTTGCCTTCCTAACGCTAATTATTGTCTACCCTCATGACTGTTTTAAACGACTAATTATCATACCTTGTCTCTTTATCTACCTCTTCATTTTAGTCTATCATCTTCAACCCTTCCTTCCGTTTATCTTTATCCTTTCCCATAATTATGCCTCCCTCTCTAGGTTTTAATATCAACCCTTCCCTTGTAACATCAGTTTTCAAATATACAGAGTCTCAAGCCTCTATAATTTCGCCTTGTGTTAATTAATTCACCCCTCTCACTATCTACGCAAACTGCTCCTTTTTTTCCTCATCTTCACAGCTTCCAACATTTTTTTTTTTTTCACCTCTATACAGCTTCCTCAGTCTGCCTCTTGCTGCATTTTTTTTCCTCTCCTTTCTTTTTTCGACTTTTTCCCTCTCATTTTATTTTCTCCTTCACCTCAATCGTATGCTTTTTCTCTCTATTTATCTTAGTTTAATTCCTCGTTTTCCTTTCATTTTTTTCCTCTATCCTTTTTTTTATCGACCTTTTCCCTTTAACTTCAGCAGCCTCAAAGCTTCATTTTATTTTTTTCCTTCACCTCAATCGTATGCTTTTTCTCTCTATTTATCTTAGTTTAATTCCTCGCTTTCCTCTCATTTTTTTCCTCCATCCTTTCTTTTTTCTACCTTTACCTTCTACAGCCTAAAATCTTCATCTTATTTTCTCCTTCATCTCAACACTCTCGCTTTTCTCTCTCTCTACCTTAGTTTAATTCGTCTTGTTTCTTTCAAAACAATTCTTACAAAGGGAAGGGAAAGGAGAACCTACCTTCGCTTCCCGCCCTCGCTATAACTACGTGAGTGAACCAACCACCTCGAACAGACGAAAAATAAACCAAGGAATCGAACTTCATGATTACGTGATAGAAGAGAGTTCGTCGTGTTTAGCTTTTTTTATCTCCCCCGTAGCAGATAGATAGATAGATAAAATAGATAGATTGATGGATTGATTGAATGGAACACTGAGAAAGAGAGACAACGAGAGAGAGGGAGAGGGGGAGAGAGAGAGAGTCCCTCCTTCTTATGGGTATGTGATGGTGATGGCAGTGGTTTATAGGCGTGTCGCGGGTGGAAGGGAAAGTTTACCTGCAATGAATAAGGGCAGGTGATGTGTACAGGTGCGGGGAGGCTGCCGTGTGTGAGGGTTGGTGTACCTGTGTTGTTGTTGTTGTTGTTGTTCTACTTCTTCTTCTTCTTCTTCTCTCTCTTCTTCTTCTTCTTCTTCTTCTTCTCCCTCTTCTTAATGCTGATACCGCTGTGTTTTTTTTTTCGTTTTTTTTTTCTTGTTGTTTTGTTTTCTTTGTTTTCGTTAATCGTGTTTTTCTCCTTATCCTTGTTTTCATTTTGTTACACTTTTCATTTTATTATCATTGTTATTATTATTATTATTATTATTATTATTATTATTATTACTGTTATTTTTTAGGTTATTATCATTGTTAACCTCATTTTATCTTTTTCATCGTCATCTTCTTCTTCCTCCTCCTCCTACTCCTCCTACTCCTCCTCCTACTCCTCCTCCTCCAATTTCTTTCCTTCCTGTCTCTCTCCAACCTGTGATTATCATAAAAAATATAAATACGAGACATTGCGAGATATACAAAAAACAGAAACACACACACACACACACACACACACACACACACACACACACACACACACACACACACACATATTTATACATCCCACCCCTCTCTTTGATTTCCTTTCCTCCTCCTCCTCCTCCTCCTCCTCCTCCTCCTCCTCCTCCTCCTCTTCCTCTTCCTCTTCCTCCTCTGTATAACACGTCAGAAAATTATAAAAAAACAAAACCAGATTATATGTTCGTCTTCTTACTTACATACTAACTTATTTACTTATTTATTTACCTATTTATTTACTTACACACATTCTCACCTCCCATCCTTGTCTTCCACAGGTACGTAAATAGAGGTTACCTGAGTTCCACCTGGGCCGTGAATCACCTGTGAGTAAGTAAGCTGCGGCTCCCCTTGAGGGCGTCGTTACCTGCCTTGATTACTCCACCTGGCGAGAGGAAAAGGAATAACAAAAAGTAGGGATATAAAAGAAACGAAGGAAAAGATGGAAGAGGAACAAGAACAGAGAAATGGGAGGGAGAGGAAAGGTGGGAAGGGATGTGGTTTATAGAAAGAGAAAAGATGAATATGTTGTAAAAAAAGGAGATATCAACAACAGAAACCTTGAAAAGAGAAGAGGAACAATTAGAAAAAACGGGAAAGAGAGGAACGACGGAGATGGGAGAAAGGGGAAAAGGTGGGAAGGGATGTAGTTTATTGAAAGATAAAAGCTATGTTCCAAAAGAAGGAGATTTAAACAGCAGAATCCTTGAAAAGAGAAGAGGAACAATTAGAGAAATGGAAAAGAAAGGAACGACGGAGAGGGATGTAGATTAAAGTAGAGAGAAAAAATGAATCGTTATAAAAAAAGACGAAGAAATAAACAACAAAAAGGTAAATAAGAGAGGTGAAAGTAAAAATGGATAGGAAATATAAAGACAGAGGGAAGTACAGGTGAGGGAAGATGTAGAAAAGAAAAGCGACGAACTTGAACTTTTTATTGATTTTTTGTCCTTTTTTCCCTTTTTTTCCTTTCCTTAGTTTTATTTTTTCCCATTTTTTCCTTGTCATTCATTTGGATTTCTGTCACTTTTTTTTTTTTTTTTTTTTTTTTTGCTTCGTTTTCTTCTTTTCTTAGTTTTATTTTTTTCTGATTTTTCTTCGTCATTCATTTGGGTTTCTGTCACCTATTTTATTTATCATATTTTTTAGTTTGTCCTTTTTTTCATTTTGCTTCGTTTTCTTCTTTTCTTAGTTTTATTTTTTTCTGATTTTTCTTCATCATTCATTTGGGTTTCTGTCACGTATTTTATTTATCATATTTTTTTAGTTTGTCCTTTTTTTTCATTTTCTTTCTTTTTTCACTTTTTCTTAGTTGTATTTTTTCTGATTTTCCCTCGTCATTCATTTGGGTTTCCATCATCCATATTTATTTATCATGTTTTCTTTTAGGTTTATTTTACATTATTATACTTTTATTTTGCTTTTTTTTTCATCCTTGTCAGTTCTATTTAAAGTCATATCCTGGTTTTTCCTTCCTCTCTTCAAACTTTTTTTTTTTTTTTTTTTTTTTTTGTTTTTTTTTTTTTTTCATCCGGTGTCATTATTGTCCACATTTACTCACCCTGTTGTTTTTTCCTTTTATTTATTTATTTTTATTTTTTTATTTTTTTTTTAATATTCGTCAGTTCTATATAAGTCATCCCTTTTTTCTTTCTCTCTTCAAACGTTTTCGTATCTCATCCTTTTTTTTTTCCTTTCTTCTCATCCGGTGAGTCATTATTATCCATTCCTTTCTTTTGTCTTATCTATGAAGTCATCTCCGTTTTTTTTTCCTATATTTGGACTTCTTATAATTTCTTTGCTTTATAGTTATGCTCTCATCTTTATCCTCCAACCTTGTTTTTTTTTTTTCCTTCCTTCTCATTTTTCTTTGTCATTCTTCTCATATTTATGTTTTTTTGTTCTATTTGTTTATTCTACATTTTTTTACATTTATTTATACGTTCAGTTGTTTTTTCTTTACCTCAGCTTTACTCTCTCTCCCTCTATCTATCTATCTATGTTTATCGATCTATCTCCTTAGACGTTCTGGTATTTGATTTTCCATATCTTTTTATTATATTTGTTTTCATGCGTTAACTCAAATTTACCAGATAGTTTTCTTCTTGTTATGCATCCACCTTCTGTGTGTGTGTGTGTGTGTGTGTGTGTGTGCGCCTCTTCATTAAACTTGTGTCTCCTCACACGATTACTTTTACCCCTCTAAGTATTTGGTGTATATATTTATTCGCTTTTTTTTTCATATTCTAATTCATGAGTCGTTGCTTCCTTCCTCTCCCCCTTCCCCTCCTACTCCTCGTGTGTAATCGCTGTGTCCTTGAAATCGGAATATTAGGGCAAACTTCGGCAATGTTTTAGTGCTTCCGGTGATGTAAGGCGGGGCTAATGACGAGGCCGAGGACGAAAGAGCAAGAGGAGGAGGAGGATGAGAAGGAGGAAGAGGGGGAGAAGAAGAAAAATACGAAAGGAAGGAAAGAAACTACACGAAGGAAAAAAAAGATGTAGATGATAGTAAAAGACAAAAGAAAAGAGGTTGTAGAGAAGAAAGAGAAGGAGAGAAGGAGGAGGAGGAGGATAAGAAGAAGGAGGAGGAGGAGGGAAAGGAGGTAAAGAGGAAAATACACGAAGAAATACTAAGTTACATAGAAGAAAATAAATAAAAACAAGAAAAAGGAACAATAGAGAAGGAAAAAAGGAAGAAAAAGAGAAAAATACGAAGGAAAAGAAGAAAAATAGACGAATAAGAAAAAAAATTATATAGATGTAAGTAAAAGGCAAAAGAAAAAGGGGTTACAGAGGAGGAAAAAAAAGATCGAGAAGCAGAAAAATATAAAAGAAAACAACGAAGAAGAAAAAGAAGGTAATGAGAACAAGACATTCATTATAGGAGCAGAAGCTTTAGTTGAGTAGGAAAGAGAAAAGTGGATTAAAAGACCTCGGAGTTATTAAAGAGAAAGTATTAGGAGGAGGAGGAGGAGGAGGAGGAGGAGGAGGAGGAGGAAAATGAGCAGAGAGAGAGAGAGAGAGAGAGAGAGTTGTTGAGTTTAGATAATATGTGAAGTAAGTCAGGCAAGGGGGGATTACCCACACACACACACACACACACACACACACACACACACACACACACACACACACACACCGGCAGCTTCAAGGACACAGGAACGGAGGTGACGAGAAGGGTGCCAGGCCATCTTTAGAGAGAGAGAGAGAGAGAGAGAGAGAGAGAGAGACATAGACACAATACTTAAGTAACAAAAGATACAGACAGTTAGACAGACACACAGACACATTAAAAAAAGCATAAAAAAACGTACCAACAAAAGAAAACAAAAACAGAGAAATATATATATAAAAAAAAAAGTAAGGAAGGAACGAAATGTTTTTTTTTTTTTTAATAATTCTCAACAAATTTGTAAATCGCATTCCATTCCCTTCACACATAAAAATAAAGGTAAATAAATTGGAAATAATACAAGTAAATATAAATTATGGACACACACACACACACACACACACACACACACACACACACACACACACACACACACACACACACACACACACACACACACACACACACACACACACACACACACGGTCCCTTTCTAGATTTTGGTGGGTGGGTGGTAGTGGTAGTTTTGGTGGAGGTGGTGGTAGTGGTGATGGTGGTGATGGTGATGGTGGTGGTGGTGGTGGTGATGGTGATATACATAATGGTGAAGGGTTGCTGGAGGGGGTAATAGAAGAAGACAGGTAAGTAGAAGGGAATGGAGGGGAAGGTGATGGTTGTGCTGGTAAAAGATGGTGATGGTGATGGTTGTGGTGGTGGTGGTGGTGATGTTGTTGTTGTTGTTGGTGGTGGTGGTGGTGATGATGGTGGTGGTGATGGTTGTGGTGGTGGTGGTAGTGGTGGTGGTGGTGGTGGTTGTGTTGGCAAAGACCCAAAGCTCTTTCTCACGAACACATATATGCAGATACATCCGAGAGAGAGAGAGAGAGAGAGAGAGAGAGAGAGAGAGGAAATAGGGAAGTTAAAAGAAGAAGAAAGAGCATATGAAAGAAGGTATTTGGAGACATTGAAATTCTGAAAATGAGGGAAATGTGAGAGCTGAAAATTGTGAAGGGAGCAAGAAAGGGAGAAGAGGAAGAGGAAGGGAGGAGAATAATAGGAAGGGAGAAGAAAAAATAGAAAGAAGGGAGAAAAGGGTGTGTAATAGGATTGGAGTAGGAGAGAGAGAGAGAGAGAGAGAGAGAGTATTGGACGTCATCTTCATCTTTAGAGGAAGAAAATAATGTAGAAATAAAGTGAGCTCTCGTGTCGTGCTGCTCAAAATTATTATCTTTATTTTATTTTATTTTATTTTATCGGTCGTGTTATGAGAAGGAAGGAGGGAGGGAAGGAAAGGAGGGAGGGACGGGATAAGAAAGGAAGGAAGGAATAAAGAAAGAAAAATACAAAGGAAGGAGGAGAAGGAAGGAGGGAAGGAAGGAAGAAGGGAGGGAAGGGTTAAGAATGAAAGGAAGGAATAAAGAAAGAAAAAAAAAGGAAAGTAGGAATTACGGAAGGAAGGAAGGAAGGGAGGAGGAAGGAAGAAAGGGTGGGAAGGAAGGAAAGGAGGGATTGAGGGGATAAGAAAGAAACGAAGGAAGGCATAATGAAAGAAAAATAAAAAAAAGGAAAGTAGGAAGGACGGAAGGAAGGAAGGGAGGAGGAAGAAGGCAGAAAGGAAGGAAGAGGAGGAGGAGGAAGAAGAATAAAAGGGAAGGTTAGGAAATAGATATATATCCGTGTGTGTGTGTGTGTGTGTGTGTGTGTGTGTGTGTGTGTGTCGACGATCAAGTTCCCTTTACAGCGCTGCGAGAGACAGATTACGTTCACGCCGCGTTGCTTTCGCGTATTGTTTCTTTTTTTTTTTTTTTTTTTTCCGCTGCTGTTTCGTTCTATCTCACGCGGCGGGAGGGAATTCTGAAAAGTTTCCTCCTCCTTCACTCTCGTCATCTCGCTTCCCTTCCCGAGGCGATGTATTTCCTCCACACAAAACAGTGCGATCGTATACCTACCCCTCTCTCTCTCTCTCTCTCTCTCTCTCTCTCTCTCTAGTAAGGCGTTCTATCCAAGTTATTTTCGTTTTTTCTGGTTAGATTTTAAGTATTTCTCTCCCTATATGTATTTTTTATTTATATTTTTCATTATTTTCCTTTCCTCTCTCTCTCTCTCTCTCTCTCTCTCTCTCTCTCTCTCTCTAGTAAGGCGTTCTATCTAAGTTATTTTCGTTTTTTCTGGTTAGATTTTAAGTATTTCTCTCCCTATATGTATTTTTTATTTATATTTTTCATTATTTTCTCTCTCTCTCTCTCTCTCTCTCTCTCTCTCTAGTAAGGCGTTCTATCTAAGTTATTTTCGTTTTTTCTGGTTAGATTTTAAGTATTTCTCTCCCTATATGTATTTTTTATTTATATTTTTCATTATTTTCCTCTCTCTCTCTCTCTCTCTCTCTCTCTCTCTCTCTCGTAGTTTTATTTTCTTTATTCTCTTCTCAATTTTACTAATATTTCATTATTAATTCCACTCATCGCTCTAAGTTTCCATGTCTATCAGTAATAACAATATACTCCAACATTCCCATTTTCCATTTCTTTTATTTTCATCACCGTTCTTATCTCCCAAAAGCTGCTAATCCCTCATCAATACCCTCTCGGCCCTTAGTTTCCATGTCTATCAGTAATAACAATATACTCCAACATTCCCATTTTCCATTTCTTTTATTTCATCATCGTTCTCATCGTCCAAAAGCTGCTAATCCCTCATCAATACCCTCTCGGCCCTTAGTTTCCATGTCTATCAGTAATAACAATATACTCTTGCATTCCCATTTTCCATTTCTTTTATTTCATCATCGTTCTCATCGTCCAAGAGCCGCTAATCCCTCATCAATACCCTCTCGGCCCATAGTTTCCATGTCTATCAGTAATCACAATATACTCCAACATTCCCATTTTCCATTTCTTTTATTTTCATCACCGTTCTCATCGTCCAAGAGCCGCTAATCCCTCATTAATACCCTCTCGGCCTTCAGTTTCCGCGGTTCTCGGTAATCTCCTTAGTCTGCCTTCGCCCTTATCTCAGCGAGGAGAATGGGAACTGATTGCGCATTTGTCCTATCGCTCCCCACCGCCACGTCCGGGCTCCGTCTTGGCCCCCGGTCCTGCCCGCCCTCGTTCTCGTCCCGTCGCCGTTCACTCTTCCGCTGTCAGGTGTTAGTGAGTGTCTTGAGTGTGTGTGTGTGTGTGTGTGGGTGTGTTGTGGGTTATCGAAACTGAACCCCTGAACTCCCTCCATGTATAACTTAATTCGGGAGAGAGAACCAGGGAAAAGAACGAAAGCTAATGGAGAGAAAAATACCTCGAAGTCCCTCCACGAAGTTCTCTCCACGACTTCGGGAGAGAAACGGAGAAGAGAAAGAGGATTGAAGGAGAGAACCCCCGAAGTCCCTCCAAATGAAAGAACCGATATAACTGACTTCGGGAGAGAGAACGGAGGAAAAGAACAAAAACTGGAGAGAAAAAAGCCTCGAAGTCCCTCCACGAAGTTCTCTCCACGACTTCGGGAGAGAAACGGGGAAGAGAAAGAGGATTGAAGGAGAGAACCGCCGAAGTCCCTCCACTGAAAGAACCGATGAAGAGAACGAGAACTGGGGTAAAGAACTTGATGGGGAGAAACCTAAACAAGCCCGCCTGTCTGCCCGGTGTTGAGAACTAGTGACCAGAACAACAGAACAGAGGGAGAATAGCCCACGAATAGGAAAAAAAAAAAATATGGCCGTTTGACTCGCTGTGAGGACGCGTGGCGGGGACAAAAGACGTGTGTTTATGGGACCGAGGAGGAAAAATGATCGAAAACGTGAAAAAGAGGAAAAAGACGAGGGAAAAAACGTTTGTCGTGCGTGGAAAGCGTTTACGTGAGCTCGAAAACGCGGAGATGAAGAGAGAGAGAGAGAGAGAGAGAGAGAGAGAGAGAGAGAGAGAGAGAGAGAGTATTTGAAACCTGCTTGAGTTGTTGACGTGAAAAAGTAATATGGCGGCAGAAGTAGTAGTAGTAGTAGTAGTAGTAGTAGTAGTAGGCTCCTCCAATGAGGGTAGTGGTGGTTATAGTAGTGGTAATGATAGTGGTGGTGGTATTACTAGTGACTGTGGTAGAGGTAGTGGTACTGGTAGGGGTGGTAGTAGTGATCATATGTGGTGGTGGTGGTGATTGTGGTGGTGGTGTTGATAGTGATGATGGTATTACTAGTGATCATGGTGGTAGGAGGTGGTAGGAGTGATCTTGTGTGTTGTTGTTGTTGTTGTTGGTGGTGGTGATGATGATGGTGGTAATATTACTAATGATTATGGTAGAGGTAGGAGTACTGGTGGGGATGGAAGGAGTGGTCATGTCTGGTGTTGTTTTTGGTGGTGGTGGTGGTGGTGGTGGTGGTGGTGGTAGCAAAGCCTGGCAGCAGTACCGAAGCTAAAACCATTTCACTCTTTACTCTGTGCTGTGAAGAGGAAAAAAAAATCCCTCCTTCCCCTCCTTCCCCTTCCCTCCCCTCCCCTCCCTCCCCCCCGCGCGGTGTTTGTTATCCTCCCGCTGCAGCTGTGCCGGGAAGAATCCTAATCCCATTCTCTGTTGTGAAAAAATATAATCCCTCTTATCCTTCCTTTCCCGGGCGGCGGCGGCGGTGGAGGCGGCTGGTGACGGATCCTGTACCCTCAGGAGGAAAAAGCTCTCTCCCTCTTCCTCTCTCTTCCTCTCCCTGTCTCCCTTTCCCTCTGCGTCTCTCTCTCTCTCTCCCTTCCTTTATCTCCCAGTGTTCCCCTTTTTCCATTTTATTTTTTTATTTTTTTCATTTTTTCATTTCTCTTATCTCCCATCTCCCATCTCTCTCTCTCTCTCTCTCTCTCTCTCTCTCTCTCTCTCTCTCTCTCTCTTTTCCCTTTATTTTCCTTTCCTCCTTTAGTATTTTCCTTTCCTCACTCCCTTGTTTTCTCTCCCTTTTTCTCTCTCCTTTCTTACTTCCTTTCCGCCTCCGCCTCCTCCCTTTCTTTCACATTATTTTCACATTTTCCATCTTTCCTTCCTTCACTTTTTTTTCTCTCCCTCGCTACTTCTCTTCTTACTTTCCTTCCTCTTCCTTCCTACCTCCCTACTTCTTTAATCTCCCTCTCTCCCTTTCTTTCACAATCTTTCCTAATATTCTGCCTTTCCTTCACTGCTTTATCTCTCCTTTTTTTCTCCCTTCCTATTTCCCTTCGTACCTCCCTTCCTTTTTTTCTAGCACCCTCCCTTTCTATCCCTCAAGCTCCCTCCCTCTCTCCCTTTCTTTCACAATCTTTCCTCATTTTCTGTCTCCCCTTTTTTCCTCCCTTCCTATTTCCCTTCTTACCTCCCTTCCTCTGTTTTTTTCCTAGCACCCTCCCTTTCTATCCCTCAAGCTCCCTCCCTCACTCCCTTTCCATCACCCTCTACCCCTCCCTCACTCCCTTTCCATCACCCTCTACCCCTCCCTCCCTCCCTTCTTTCACATTCTCCATCTCCCAATCAGACCCTTTACTTCTCTTTTCCAGGCTATTGCATCCCAAACACCCGCTCTCTTCACCTCCCCAATCAGCTCCTTCACCTCTCCCTTTGACCCTCTGTATCCCCCTTCCCCCCATCCCTCTCTCCCCACTTCGTATAAGCCCCTCCATTCACCCCTTTCCCTCCCTCCCTCAGTCACGCCTATTCACCCCTTTTTATCTCCCCCTCTCCATTCTTTATTATCCTCCCTCTTTTTCATCATGCGTTTAGTCCAGTCCTAATTCTGGTCAATTTTGTGAAGCCTAAATTCCTGGCGCCCCTTGAAGCCTACACCTGCCTATATAGTCCTACGTGTCCTTATCGTTGTCCTCCTCTTCTTCTTCTTTCTCCTCCTCCTCCTCCTCCTCCTCCTCCTCCTCCTCTTCCTGTACACGTGTTTAATTGTCCCTTATCAGACCTCTGTAGTCCTAACTGTGGTCGTCTTGGGTCCTATTTTTATCACTCACTCACTCACTCACTCACTTACTCATTCACTCACTCACTCACTCATTCAGCCACTCACTCAGTCTCATTTATTCACGCATTATTTATTCACTGTCACTCGCTTACTCATTCACTCACTCGCTCATTCACTCACTTGTTTATTCACTCATTCACTCACTTGTTTATTCACTCACTCACTCACTCATTCACTCACTCACTCACTCAGTCTCAATTTTTCACTTATTATTTTTTTCCTTCAGTCACTCGCACTCATTCACTCACTCACTCATTCACTCACTCATTCACTCAGTCACTCGCTCACTCATTCACTCACTCCCTCAGTCTCATTAACTTTTACTCTCTTTCACTCGCTCGCTCACTCACTCTTGCACTCTCCTCCTCGCTGGGTTTTTTTTTTTTTTTTTTTTCGTGTTTTGTCAGTAACGTAAAAATAATCGGATCCAGTGTTTAGGATTATTTTCAAAGGCGAGAAACTATTTAGACGCAACTTTTTTTCTCTTTTGAACTTCCTTTTATTTTCCTTCTTTCTCGTTTCTGACCTTTCTTTTTCTCGTTGTTTTTCTTCCTTACGAACTACCTTTTGCAAGCGCTTTTCTTTTCCTTCCTTTTATTTTCTTTCTTTCTCGTTCCTGTCCTTTCTTTTTCTCATAGTTTTCTCTTCCTACAGAACTGCCTATTGCAAGCACTTTCCCTTTTCTTTCCCTTTCCATTTCTCCTGTTCCTTCACCTTCCTTCCTTTAGTCAATCATGTTCGCTTCCTTCAACTCTTATTATTATTATTATTATTATTATTATTATTATTATTATTATTATTATTATTATTGTTATTATTTCTGCATCATCGCCCATCCGTGAATCCCTACCACTCTCCTCCCCTCTCTTCGTCCCCTCATCTCCCTTTGCTCTTTTCCCCTCATCTCCCCTTCGCCTTCCTCCCCTTCGGATGATTGGCCTCCAGATTTTCCATCTTAGACACGCTCCTCTTCTCTCTCTCCACCCCTCTTTTCCTCCCCTCGTCATCTGCGTTTCCCCGCTCAGCCTCCTCTTCTCCTCTTTCCCCTATTTCCTACCCTCGCATTTCCCCTCCTCCTCCTCCTCCTCCTCCTCTTCCTTCTCCTCTGTCCCTTGAGCGTATCCCCTCAAGGGCATAACAGAAAGGGAAGCGGCGTACTGAGAGACGGAAATTAATCCTCTTATTACGAAGATGAGAACCGATCCTCCCTCGTACGGCGGCTCAGTAGCGGGTTTAGGGAAGGTTTATTGAAAGTTTATTAAGGGTGGATTACGCCTTACGCTCAGTTAAGTCAAGTGAGGTGAGGTGGAGTGGAGTTTGGCGCTGGTTTGATTGGGATTTGTTGATTAAAGGTTAGGTTTGGTTAGGTTAGGTTTATGATAGGTATGTTTAGGTTAGGTTAGATTTGGTGGGTTGGTTTAGGTTAGATTAGGTCAGGTTTGGAGTGGAGTTTTGCATTAGTTATCGATGAGATTTTGTGAGTTAGAAGGGTTTCTATACAGGTGAGATGAGGTGAGGTCCAGGAAAAGATAGGTTAGGCTAGGTTTGGTTAGTTTCTTTATGTTAGGTTAAGTTAGGTTTGGAGTGAAGTTACATTGAATTAAACTTGGTGGATTAAACGTTAGGTTAGGGTAGGTTTGGTGAGGTTTAGCTTAGCATGTTTTGGTAAATTAAACGTTTGTACAGGTGAGATTAGATTAGGTTAGGTTCATTAAAGGTGTGTATAGGTAGGATTAAGTTAAGTTGTGTGAAGTGCAATGGAACTTTGGATTAGTTACGTTAGGTTAGGTTCATAAAGATTAGTATTATTTTTACAGGAAAGGAAGCAGCTCAAGGGCAAAAAAAAGTATAGAAAAAAAGCCCGCTGTACACTGCGCTTAGCAAAAGATAAAAAATGAAGAGGGGCCAAAAGAGAGGTCAATTTTGGGTAGAGAGGTATCTTGAAAATCTCCTCTTGAAGATTTGGTTTAATTTATTTTTAGAGGTTAGTGGTTTGTACAGGTTAAGGTTTTGGGAGATGGTTGAGTTACTTAGAGGTTTGTTAATGTTCGATAAGATTATGATAAGTTAGGTTTGGTGGATTAAAGATTCACCAAAGAAGAATAACGTAACTTTTTCTCTAATTAATGACCACTTCCCTCCACTTTCATAACTTTTCTCTAATTAATGACTCCACTTCCCTCCACTTTTCTCTCTTCCCCCCCTACTTTCTCTCCAGTGTATTTAAAGACTATGTAACGCTTCCACCTTCCACCTCCACTTCATTGAAAGGAAATGGTGATGACTCTTCCTCTTAAACAATGACGACCTCTTCTCTCCACTTCCCTCCACTTCCCTCCACCTTCCCTTCCACTTTCTCTCCACTCACAACCGAAGTAACGGACTGAAACACCACCCGGATTTAGTGTCGAGAGAGAGAGAGAGAGAGAGAGAGAGAGAGAGAGAGAGAGAGAGAGAGAGAGAGACCGGAAGGGCGGAAACTCATATGACGACTGTAAAATAATGTTGTTGTCGTCG
>NC_066560.1:10841715-11031715 GCF_024679095.1 Eriocheir sinensis
GGTGAGGAAGGAAGGATAAGGAGAACAAAGATAAAAGAAAGGGATATAAGAAGACTGGAGAAGGAGAGTGGTAGGGAAATGGCGAAGGGATAAAAAGGGAGAGAGGGAAAATGGAAGAGGGTGAAAAGAGGAAGGAAAGACAGGTAGACAGAGGAAAGAGAAGGACAGGTAGAGAGAACGAAAAGGAGAACAGGTAGAGGGGAAAGGGAAACAAGCAGACAGAGGTAGATAGGTACAGGTAGATGGAGGTAAGAGATTGGCAGGTAAAGGAAAGAGGGGAGGTTTTTTTTTTTTTTTTTTTTTTTACAACTAAGGAGACAGTTCAAGGGCGTAAAGAAAAATATTAAAAAAAAAGCCCGCTACTTACTGCTCCTGAAGGTAAGGGAAGGAAAGTTAAGGTAGGTAGATAAATAAGTAAGGTAGAAGATTGACAGGTATAAGGTAAGATAGGAACTGTGGGAAAGATAATATAAGGTAAGGTAAGGTAAAGACAGGTAAGAGATTGACAGGTAAAGGTAAGGAATAAAGGAAGAGAGGGACAGGTATACAGGTAGGTAGATATTATAGGTAGGTAGGTAGGGGGTGAGGGGGGAGAGGTAAGGGTGGGGTGTGATATGATACAGGTGGAGCAGGTTCCGGCGCCTACCTGCCTGCCTGCTCACCTGCTTACCTGCTCGTCGCGCCGGTATTACGAGTTTGTCCTCCGGGATTATGTAACTTGCCCCTGTTTCTCCATTTTTCCCCTATTCCCTTTCTTTCTCTTCTTCTCCTTTCCTTTCTCCTTCGTTTTTTATCCTCCTTCCGCTTCTTCTCTTCTTCCTACTTCGTTTTTAGCTGCCTTTTGCTTCTTCTTTTCCTTCTACTTCGTCCTTTTTAGTTTTCCTCTGTTTCTCCATTTTCCCCTATTCCCTCTTTCTGTCTATTCTTCTCCTCTTCTTTCTATTTCGTGTTTATCCTCCTTTTGCTTCTTCTCTTCCTTCTACTTCGTTTTTTTAGTCTTTCTCTGTTTCTTTCTTTTTCTCCATTTCCTCTCTTCGCTTCTTTTCCTTTTCTTCTTTCCTTTCTCCTTCGTTTTTAATCTCATTCTGCTTCTTCGTCTCCTCCTCCTCCTCCTCCAGTTCTTCTACCTACACCCACACATACACACACCGTACCCTCACCTGCCTCCGTTCCACCTTCACCTGTACGGAACGGGGTCAAGGAACGCCGCCTGAACGTAATACTCGCTCCTCCTTCCTTCCTTCCTTCTAAGTTCTCCTCCTGTTTGTTACCTTGTTACGCGTACGTCATGGCTCTCTGCTTCTTCCTTCCTCCTATTCCTCTTGCTCCTCTCTTTCTTTTCTGCTCGTTTTTCTCCTGTTTTCTCCTCCTCCTCCTTCTGTTTCCTCTTCTTCCTCTTTTTGTTATTGTTCTGTTTTCTTCTTTCCCTTCTCTTGTTCTTCGGTGTTTCTTGTTTCCTCTTCCTCCTTCTCTTCTTCGTGTTGTTGTTCTTTTTTCTGTTTTCTCTCCTTCCTCTTCATCTTGCTGTTGTTCTTCTTCTGTTTCCTCTCTCTCTCCTCTTCCTCTTCTTGTTCTCGCTTTGTTTCCTCTCCCTCCCTCCTTCTTTTTGTTGCTATGTATATTCTGCAGTTTCCCTTCCCTCTTCATCTTCTTCTTGTTCTTCTCTTTCCTTTCCTTCCTCCTGTTCTTGTTATCGTTACTGTTCTGTCTTGTTATCCTTCTTCTGTTCCCCATCCTTCCATTATCCTCTCTTCCCACGTGTCCATTTCCATTTGTTCACTATTCCATCTTCCTATCTTCTCTTTACCTTCCTCTGCGGTGTTATGGGTGGTGGGTTGTGGTGGTGGTGGAGTGGGTGGGTGGAGATGACTCACGCCCATTTAGCACACCCGCCTCCACCCCTCCCACTTACCTACCCATCCCTTTGAACCACCCCTCCACTTACCACACCTAACCTCCCCATCCCTTTCTCCACCTATCAATTCCACCTATTCTCTCCTCGTCTTAACCTCTGAATAAGATAGATAGATAGATAGAAACCTACTTCAAGAAAAACTACTCAGCAAGTTATTTTTTGGTGACAGTCTGACAGACAGTGAGTGGAGTGCGTGTGTGGTATACCGGGAGGGCACAGATCGCCGAGTGTGTCGCCGCCGCGGCCTTCCATCAAGTCCCTGCTGACGCCCCGAGGTCTCCCCCAGGCTCACCAGCCCGCCCATCCTGCTGTTGAAGTCTTTTCAGGTGCAGTGCAGTGGAGGCTTCGTCACTCAGGTGGGGGCAATGTGCAGACTGTTCACCACCAAGGCTGTGCAGTCTGTTCCCAGGAACAGCAGCGAGTCTTCACATCTGTCTCGCCACCTGTATTTGATTAGCACTCCACCGCTAAGCCCCTTTCTGAGTGACCATCGATACCGCCTCTACCTGCTCTCTGTCCACCTGCTGCTACCTGACCCAGCATTTTGACCTGGGGATGACCTCGGATTAACACCTACTCGCCTTCCAGAAGAGGAACCTTCCCAGCTCATCGCTCTACCACACCGCACTCCTCCACCTCCTCACCCCTCAACCATCACCAAAACGTTCTCTCCGTTACTGTAAATTACCAACCCCCACACCCCTTTCATATTGTAATTTTTTGTATAGTTACACTTTATAATCTTAATATGTACATTTTCAGCCTAACGACTGCCATCTTCGTAATAAACCGATCATTATTATTATTATTATTAATACACGCAAGTACACACACACACACACACACACACACACACACACACACACACACACACACACACACACACACACATACATACAGCCGGACCGACACATACAGACAGACAGACACACAGACACCCCACACACAGACACCCCCCCCCACACCTCCACCCCACCCCCCACCCCCACCCCCACAACCTCCTCCGCACAATGACTTTATACAATTTGCGGTCAGACTTTCCTTCCCCCGGCTGCTCCAACTTGATATTTCCCGTCTGTCTGTCTGTCTATATTTTCTTTTTATTTTCCCCTCTTCAGCAAAAGTGGAGAAAAGAAAAAGAGAAACTCGAGGAAGTGTGAGAGAGAAAACAGGAATACTAAAAAAGAAAACATTAGAACAGAGGGAAATAATAAAGTAAAAGATGAAAGAAGAGCAAACAATGTCAGTAATGGTGGTAATGAGGCAGATGGTGATGGTGATGGTGGTGTTTATGGTGATAGTGATGGTGGTGGAGGGAGGAGGAAGGAGAGGGAGGAGGAGGGTGAGAAAGTAGGAATTCAAGTTAAAAGAAGAAAGAAAATAAAGAAAAAATGGACAATAAGAGATCAAGGAAAACAAGATAAGAAAGCGTGGGAGCGGAATAAACAAGTAATAGATTTTGTGGAAGAATATAAAGAAAACGGAAGTAGGAAAGAGGAGAAGAAAAAAAAAGAAATAAAGAAAAAGAAGAAGAAGAAGAAGAAGCATTGGTAGGAGTAGACGTAATAGTAGTAGTGGCAGTAGTAGTAGTAGTAGTAGTAGTAGTAGTAGTAATAGTAGTAGTAATAGTAGTAGTAGTAGTAGTAGTAATGGTGGTAGTAGTAGTAGTAGTAGTAGTAGAGAGAGAGTAACTGAAGGATCATTTTCAAGGTTTTCTGCCGAGATTCACGACTGAAATGACACAGTAAGTTCTCGATGTTTTCTGTTTTCCTGTTCGTTCTCTTTTCTGATTCCTTTGTGTTTTCTCTTTTTTTCTTTGTTCTTTTTCTGTCACGTTTCTCTTGGTTTTATATTCGGAGTTATTAATATTTTTTCCTACTCTTCAGCTTTATCTTCTCATTCTCAGGTAATTATTTTTTTTTTCATTATTGTTGTTCATATTTTCGGTGTCATGTTGCTCAAATTCCGCAAAGAATATTAGGATTTTTTTTTTAATCTTTTGTTTTTATTTTAATTTACCAGTGCTGTCTCCTGTCCTTTCTTCCAACATTTATATACTTTCTAGTTTTCTCTTTCTTTCCAATACTATAATCATTTTTTTTTACATTTTTTAGCTATACGTTCACCTTTAATTTTTATTCTTCATTAAATTTGCTTTCTTTTCTTTTTTTCTTTTTTTGTGTGTGTAAATTTCCATCTTTCCGTCTTTTATCCTTATTTTTACCTTCTCATTTATGTTATTCTTTCTATTTATATTTCTCAGGTGTTGAACTTACCTGCTTTTATCGAAACTTTCACTTATCCATTCATGTTATCCCATCTACTTTTATTATCCTCATTTTTTTTCTTTCGGTAATCGTATGTAAATCTCCTTCTTCGATACCTCCTTGTTAATTATTTTCTACTCTACTTCCTTGAAAAATACGTTCTAATTTACCTACTTGTCAAAATTACCTCATACTTTCCCTGTTTGCTAATGATCTACTCTCTAATTACCTGTTTATTACGTTCTACTTTACCTACTTGTCAAAATTACCTCATACTTTCCCTGTTTGCTAATGATCTACTCTCTAATTACCTGTTTATTACGTTCTACTTTACCTACTTGTCAAAATTACCTCATACTTTCCCTGTTTGCTAATGATCTACTCTCTAATTACCTGTTTATTACGTTCAACTTTACCTGTTTCCATATCACCTTGAACTAATAATTTACTTGGACGTTAATTATCTTACCTACCTGCTTCTTCATAACCTTGCACCACTTCGTCACCTGCTTGTGCTATTACCGTCCTTGTTAATCATCTTTTACCTGCTTAACCTTCTCGTATCTTTATCTTACCTACCTGCCTCTTAATCACCTTGCACTTCTTCGTCACCTGCTCGTCTATTACCGTCCCCTTCTACACAATTTACCCTCTCGTATCTTTATCTTACCTACCTGCTTCTTAATCACCTTGCACCACTTCGTCACCTGCTCGTCTATTACCGTCCCCTTCTACACAATTTACCTTCTCGTATCTTTATCTTACCTACCTGCTTCTTAATCACCTTGCACTTCTTCGTCACCTGCTCGTCTATTACCGTCCCCTTCTACACAATTTACCTTCTCGTATCTTTATCTTACCTACCTGCTTCTTAATCACCTTGCACTTCTTCGTCACCTGCTCGTCTATTACCGTCCCCTTCTACACAATTTGCCTTCTCGTATCTTTATCTTACCTACCTGCCTCTTAATCACCTTGCACTTCTTCGTCACCTGCTCGTATCTTACCGTCTCATTTCCTGCCATCGTGACCTTCGTACCGATATCGAATCCGTGTTTTGTTACCTCCCGTTTCCAATCGCGACCTGCCTGCTAAGTAAGGAAGGGAAGGACGCGGATAATGCAATCAGGCTAATTCAAGGTTGTTTACATTGTCCTAACGAAGCGAGTGAGACGAGGAGGAGGAGGAGGAGGGGGAGCACATTGTTCCCCCTGTTATTGCTGTCTGTTGTTGGCGAAGTGTCGAAACCCTGAGAAAAGACTATTGTGAGTTGTTCCTCTTATTAAGCTTTTGTCTACTATTGTTCGGTTGGTGTTGGTGATATATTGGGTGGTGGTGGTGGTGGTGATTGTCCCCTTGAGGTGTTGATAATGACGGTGGTGATGGTAGTGATGATAGTGGAGGTGGTGATGGTGGTCGTATAGATGGTGAAATATGATTGTGGGCGAAGTGTCTTGGAGGAGAATAAGAAGAAGAAGAAGAAGAAGAAGAAATACTGGTAAGAAAAAGGAGTAGATGCAGATTATAAAGATGAGAGAGAGAGAGAGAGAGAGAGAGAGAGAGAGAGAGAGAGAGAGAGAGAGAGAGAAAAATGACCCTGAATATAAGTCTGTGATTTATCAAGACACCCCCAACTCTTCACGGTGAGCGAGGCTGAATATCCGGAGGGAAGAAGAAGGAGAAGAAGAAGAAGAAGAAGAAGAAGGAGAAGAAGAAGTAAAAGAAGAAGAAGAAGAAGAAGATGAAGAAATAATTATAATAATGGCACATGAAAAAAAGAAAAACAATAATAACAAAGACAACAAGGAAGACAACAAGACATGGAAGAAGAAGAACAAAATGACACAAAACAAGAAAAATGGATAACAAGACGAGAACCAAAGAAGTAAAGAAGAAAAAAGAAGACAACCCTCGCTGTAAATAAAGAAAATAAAAGAGAAAAAATCCTGAATATCCAGAAATAATATATACGGAACAAGAACGAGAAGAACAAGAAAAAAGATTAAAAAGAAGAAAATAAAAAAAACAATATAGAAGGGCAATGCAAAGCTGTCAACCACCTCTATAACAGTCTTAGAACCTATTTGGATTAAAGAAAGTAATTAAAACCACTTATTAAAACTATTTATATATACATTTTTTTTTTTATAAGTGAAATAGTGGAAAAACTTTATACTTTATTCAAGATCAGAGAGAGAGAGAGAGAGAGAGAGAGAGAGACTTACCTTGGATTGGAGAGTCACTGGACGGTTAGTTCCCACAGCAATTTCCCTGCGGTCTGTGTACGTGTGTGTGTGTGTGTGTGTGTGTGTGTGTGTGTGTCTTTTCGCCGGATATCCTGAGACGTAGAGTAGCGTAGTTACCTCTCTCTCTCTCTCTCTCTCTCTCTCTCTCTCTCTCTCTCTCTCTCTCCTCTACCTTGTCTTTATCTTATTTTCTTTGTTTTTCATCCCTTTCCTCCATTCCTTACTTCTCCATTCCTCTTATTATTTTCCTTCTCTCCTCCATCTCCTCTTTTCCTCCCTTCTACTGCATCGTCTTCCTCCACCTCTCTTCTCCTTTCTCATCCCTCCACACCGTCTGTCTTTTTTTTCTCTCCCTTCCTCCGCTCTCCCTCCATTCCTCCGTCCGCCAACCGTCCTCCCTCTCCTCCTTATCCTCTTCCCTTCTCTCTCTCCCTCCCTCATTTTCTCAGACCCTCCCTTCCTCCCTCCCTCCCTTTCTCCCTCCCTTCCTCCCCATCCCTTACCTTTGTCCCTTCCTCCGGTTCTACCTGCTCAACCTGCAACACTCTCTCTCTCTCTCTCTCTCTCTCTCTCTCTCTCTCTCTCTCTCTCTCTCTCTCTCTCTCTATCTATCTATTCATCTATCTATCTATCTATCTATCCGTCTGTACACACACACACACACACACACACACACACACACTCACACACACACACACACACACACACACACACACACACACACACACACACACACACATAAACAACCACAACATCCACCATCATCCTCTTCCACATAAAATCCACCAAACCAAAACTACCGAAGAAGAAGAAAAAGAAGAAGAAGAAGAAGAAGAAGAAGAAGAAGAAGAGGAGTCCCACAGCGTTGAACAAGACGAAATATATCACGCAAAACACCTCTTCTTCCAACTCCTCCTCCTCCTCCTCCGGCTCGTTCTTCGTCACTCTTCGTAACTTCACCAATAAGCAAGCCCGCGCCCCGTCCCTTGCGTCTGTTCTCGTAGATGTAAAGTCCTTCTATTATGTGATTCCGAAGAGTATTGTCGTGGGGCCGAATAAATCTGAAGGAGGAGGAGGAGGAGGAGGAGGAGGGGGAAAAATGTCTAACCGATGGGCCGAGAAAGGAGGAACTGTTTGGGTAGGAAGGGAAAGAAGAATACGTTATGGATTGCAATGGAAGAGGAGGAGGAGGAGGAGGAGGAGGAGTGATCGTGTAGGTTGAGATGGTGCAGGAGGAGAAGGGATAAAGGAGGTAGGATATGGGGAGGTTACAGGAGAAGGAGGAGGAGAAGAAGGAGAAGGAGGAGGAGGATTTTTCACCAAGGAGAGGACTGCGTACCCAATGCCCACCACCACCACCACCATCACACTACCACCACTACCACCACCACCACGCCAGCATATGTTTAAAATGCTGATGGTGAGATGATGAAAGCGGGATGGTGACAGTATGGTGGTGGTGGTGATGGTGGTGGTTGTGGTGGTGGTGGTGATGGTGATGGTGATGGTGGTGTTACAGTCTATAAAAAGTTATTTATACACGAAAATATAAGCAGAGAGAGAGAGAGAGAGAGAGAGAGAGAGAGAGAGAGAGAGAGAGACGTGCTTGCAGTAAAACCAGTCCAAAGGTTAAGGGTCAGTACACACACACACACACACACACACACACACACACACACACACACACACACACACACACACACGAGTGAACTTCTAAACCCATTCTTAAAATTCTTACTTACTCGCGTCTCATCCGAAATGCTTGTCAATTTTACTCAGTCTAAGAAAAAAGAAATGTGTATAAAAATAGAAAATAAAAAGACAATATAAAAAGTATCTATAATAAGGCTTAGTCAAGAATACATGTTGCGAGTTATTTTGTTAAGATTTTATGATACTTACGTCTAACGAGCATATACTTTATTAATGTTATCCGTTGTGTTTTTTTATTTTTTTTAATATGTTCATAAACGAAAGTGGAAAGTTAAACTGTAAACAAGAAGAGTAAGTGGAATAGGAAGACGAAGAAGAAAGCGAAAAAGAAAACGAAGACGAAAGAAAGAAACAAAGAAAGAAAGAAAGAAAGAAAGGAAAAGAGTGGAAGAAAGACAGAAAGAAAAGAAAGGAAAAAGAAGAAGAAAATGTGAAGTGGAGGAATAAGAAGAAGAAGAAAGAGAAAAAGAAAACGAAGACGAAAGAAAGGAAGAAAGAAACAAAGAAAGAGAAAGAGTGAGAAAAAAAGAAAGGAAAGGAAAAAGAAGAGGAAAATATGAAGAAGAGGAGGAGGAGGAGGAGGGAAAAAAAACAGGGTAGCAGAATCAAACTATACCATAAACAGACCTTCCCAAGAGGCCGCGTAAGAACTGTGGGCGTGACGTGACGTGAATCCTCTTCCTCCTCTTCCTCTTCTTCTTCCTCTGTGACCTGACCCAGAGACACCGACAAACACCGCGACCCTTGGAGGAAACGTGGAAACATATAAAGGCAGGCAACGGAACTCCTATTAACTCATAACTGGACTAGAACATAAGAACATAGATAGTCTGCAAACGGTCTGAAGAGGAGGAGGAGGAGGAGGAGACGAAGAGAATGACTGTAGAGGAATAATGATGATAATAATGAGTATACGAATATGATGATGATGGTAGAGATGACATAAACGGTAAAAAAAATGACGAGGTGGAGGAAGAGGTCAGGTCAGGTCAGGTCAGGTCACGCAAGTATCAACAATAGCACCCTCCTCCTCCTCCTTCTCCTCCATCTCATCCTCCTCATCATTTTCTCACTGACATAGCAAAAGTTCGACACACACACACACACACACACACACACACACACACACACACACACGATCCATTACACACACCAACAGGTTTTAGCGTCGCGCGAGCATCTCTTCGGGGAAATAGACCGAAAAGATTCACTTGAGAGAGAGAGAGAGAGAGAGAGAGAGAGAGAGAGAGAGAGAGAGAGAGAGAGAGAGAGAGAGAGAGAGAGAGAGAGAGAGAATGTTTTGTTGGGAGATATGCACTGTCCCCTCTCTCTCCCTTCCCCCCCCACCCCACACCCACCCCACACACACACACACACGCACGCACGCACATAAGAAAGGCATAAAGTTTGTGTTGTTTCACCTGTTACTGTTTCCTCAATTATTTATCACGTCAGAGAGAGAGAGAGAGAGAGAGAGAGAGAGGAGGGGCGGTAGTGAATATAAGTGATTGGGAGAAAGAAAGAAAGGAGGACAAGGTAGAGACAAAATGAAAAAAGAAATAATAGAGAGAGAGAGAGAGAGAGAGAGAGAGAGAGAGAGAGAGAGAGAGAGAGAGAGAGAGAGGAGGGGCGGTAGTGAATATAAGTGATTGGGAGAAAGAAAGAAAGGAGGAAAAGGAAGAGAAAAAAGGAAAAAAGAAAGAAGAGAGAGAGAGAGAGAGAGAGAGAGAGAGAGAGAGAGAGAGAGAGAGAGAGAGAGAGAGAGAGAGAGAGAGAGAGCGTCACGAATCATAATATCAACAATGAGTAACACCGAGGTCCACATCCTTACCTCACCATACTGACCTCTGTGTGATGGGCAGGAAATGACATAAGCTCGTGAGGTCCTGACTTTGTTTCTGGTTCGGTCACACTTTCCATTAGATTCCTTAACGTTTTGATCTCCCTTCCCAAGCATTCTTTTTTTTTATTATTACTGATGAGGAGACAGTTCAAGGGCGTGAAAAAAAAATAAAAACAATGATGAAAGAAAAGCCCGCTACTTACTGCTCCTGAATATAGTACAGAGGAGTGGCCAGTGCTTCAATAACTATTTTGGAACCTGGATTTTCCTGATATCTCTCCTCTTGATTCTCTCCTGGCATATTTCCTTTTATATAGCGCTTTAAATTCACAGCACTTTAACCCTCTCTAAAGTCTTCGTCAGGTTCTTTCCATGCCCTTTTTTCGCTTCATCCAATACGTATCTTATCTTCATTCTGTATCTCTTATCATCCATCTCATACAAATATTATCTTCGTTTTCAATTCTGTCTTCTGTATTCTTAATTCACTACATATGGACCCTCTCTAATGTCTTCGTCAGGTTCTTTCTGTGTTCTTTTCCTTGCTTCGTCCATTCCATATCTTATCTTCATTCTGTATCTCTTATCATCCATCTCATACAAATATTATCTTCGTTTATCAATTTTGTCTTCTCTCTTCTGTCTTCTTAAATTCACAGCATATGGACCCTCTCTAACTCCTCTTAAGGTTTTTTCCATGTCCTTTTTTTTGCTGCATCCATTCCTTATCTTCATTCTTATCTCATACAAATATTATCTTCGTTTATCAATTCTGTCTTCTCCCAGCATTGCCCTGAACACAGCTATCATATTTTATCATCTATCTCCTTTTTCTTTCAATGATGGAGTCTTATGTTTCCAGTCTCTCTCCGTAGGATTGATATTCGTGTATGTGTGTGTGTGTGTGTGTGTGTGTGCGTGCTAGAGCTTGTCATGTCCACCAGTAGGAAATGAAGACAACGTTCTGTAGTTTTTGTATTTCGCTGAAGAAGACAAAAAAAATGTGACCGCGAAAAGAATGAGAGGAAAAAAAATGTACCCAACCCGAAGTAATGTAATAATAATAATAATAATAATAATAATAATAGTGATTCGTATACCAACTTAAGAAGAAACGGAAAGCGTGCAACAGAGGAACATCAAAGGAAAAAAAGGAAAATCGTGAGAGAGAGAGAGAGAGAGAGAGAGAGAGAGAGAGAGAGAGAGAGAGAGAGAGAGAGAGAGAGAGAGAGAGAGAGAGAGAGAGAGAGAGATCCTGTTATTGAAGTCCCTCCACCTTCCTTTCCTACCTTCCCTTGCCCTTGTCTGGAAGAGGAGGAGGAGGAGGAGGAGGGCCGCAGGGCATTCGGTGACTCAGGGGCGAGACGGGGCACAAGAGAGAGAGGGGGGGGGGCGCGGGGGGGCAAGGGAACGGGACTGGAAGCTGCTATGTGAGAGGGAGGGAAGGAGGGAAGGAAGGAGAGGAATGCAAGGAGAGGGAGGAAAGAAGAAAAATAAAGGAGTAGAGATAGAAGTCAAGAAGTGAAGGAGGAGGAGGAGAAGGAAATGATGGAAAATAGAGAAATGGGAAAGAGAAACAAAGAGAGAAGGGAGAGGAATTGATATAGAAGGAATAGGAAAAGAATGAGAAGGAGGAGGAGGAGATAGGGGAATGGAGAGAGAGAGAGAGAGAGAGAGAGAGAGAGAGAGAGAGAGAGAGAGAGAGAGAGAGAGAGAGAAAGAGATAAAGTTGAAGAAGGAGAGAAATTGAAATAGATTGGAGAGGAAGGGGAGAAGAGAGAGGAAGAATAGGAGGAGGAGGAGGAGGATGGGATGGAAGGAGAGGAGGAAGATATGCTGGAAAAGGTAAGAAGGGTGAGTCATCCACCACCACCACCATCACCACCACCACCACCACCACCACCACCACCACCACCATCACCACCACCTATCCTACCACCATAACCTCTGCTCCCTACATCACCACCACCACCACCATCACCACCGACGCCCTACGAGTAACGGTATACTTTAACAAGAGGTTCTTCTCCTCCTCCTCCTCCTCCTCCTCCTCCTCCTCCTCCTCCGTGTTGTGGGTGGGTAACTTCATCCTTTTGTTGCCAACGCTACCACGACCCTCTGTGTGTGTGTGTGTGTGTGTGTGTGTGTGTGTGTGTGTGTGCTAAGCGTTACTCACAGCATGTCACCATTGCACCTACACTCACTCGCCTTACTCACCTCCGGAATTCATGAGAAAACTGGACATTTCTACGCTCAAGGACTTCTTAGTATTGGGAGAAAGATTCGTTTTCTTTACCACTGACTCACTGAATCATTTACCGCTTGACTCAGGATGCTTTACGTCACAATGAGCTTATGAGTCAGTAGCAGTAGTAGCAGTAGTAGTAGTAGTAGTAAAGGTAGTGGAATGAATAGTAGTAGAGATCGTAGTTGTAATAGGAGGAAGAGGAAGAGGAGGAGGAGGAACTGGATATCCTAAGCATACCAATCTCTTGACAGCACGACAGAGCAATGTAAAGACTGGGCAATGGGATGAAATGTTACAAGTACTGAATGAACGAGAAGATGAGGAGGAGATGAAGAAAGAGGGGAGAGGTGAAGGACAGAAGTAGTATATGACGTGGAGGGGTTGAACAGGATATGAGAGGAAGAGGAAGTGAGTGGGAGGGAGAGGAAGGGAGAGAGGGAGAGGGAAGGACATACAAGGGAGTGATAAAGATAGGAAGGAAATGGACTGGGTAGAGAGAGAGAGAGAGAGAGAGAGAGAGAGAGAGAGAGAGAGAGAGAGAGAGAGAGAGAAGGGTCAGGTTTCCATTGCGTGTCCATAGCGTAACGCGGAATTAAAGACCGCCATGTTAGTACGAGTTTTTAAATGCAACGCGTCCCCTTCCTGTACACGTTTTTGTTTTGTTTTTTTCTCGTTTGCTATTTTCTTTATCTGTTTTTTCTTCTTCTTATCTTATTTTTCTTCTCTCTCCTTCTTTGCTCTTATACGTTTGCCTTCCTCCTTCCTTCCCTCTCTCTCTCTCTCTTACTGGGTTTTTTTTTCTCCTGTTTACTTCTATAACTTCTCTTCCTCTTTATTTTCTTCTCTGTTATCTGTATCTCTTCTTCCTTTATTTTACTTTCTATCCCTCTTCTATCTCCTCTCTTTCCCTTCCTCCTCCTCCCTCCCTCACCATCTTTTCCTCTCTCCTTCTCTTCCTTATCTCCATTTCCTTTCGCTCCCTAATTTTCATTGCCATTTTTCCTTCTCGTCCTCTTTCTTATCTGTTTTCCCTTTTCCTCCCCCATTCGCCCATTTTTCCTCCCTTTTTATCTACATTTCATCCTCTTCCTTTTCATTCTCCTTTTCCTTCTTCTTTTTTTCCATTCTCTTACGCGACTATTATCATACTTTATCGCATTTTATCTTGTTCAGCTTTTATTTATTTACCACCACCACCATCACCATCATCACCATCATCACCGCAACACCACAACACCCAAGCTGGAGATTACACGCATGACGGACAGACACTCCAAAATCGACGTGGTAGGAAAGAGTGCGTGACGGAGGAGACAAAGCGACGACGAAGGCGATGAAGAGGAGAAGAGGAGGAGGAGGAGGAGGAGGAGGAGGAGGAGGAACGAAGTGTAACATGAGATTCTGAAATGATAAGAAGAAAATAAAATGCGAGGAGTAGATGAGTTGACGGATGGATGGATTTCAGTCAGTCGAGTCACACATATTCCTGCACATTTTTTCTTTTTTCAACTTTCTGGCGTGAGTGAGTGTGAATGAGTGAGTGAGTGAGTGAATGAGTGAGTGGGTGTTTGAGTGAGTGAGTGAATGTGAGTGAGTGAGTGTGTGTGTGTGGTGAGTGTGAATGAGAGTGAGTTTTGTTTTTTTGTTTTATTTCTACTGATCTTCTTTGACTTCTGCTTTTCCTCAGTTTCTTCTTCTTCTTCTTCTTCTTCTTCTTCTTCTAGGTTAGATTTTGGTCAGTGGAGGCGTAGCGGAGAGTAACCAAACTATAACCACCACCACCACCATTCCTATCAATCCCATGCCTTTCAATCCACCTAACTCTTCCTCCAAACCCATCCTTCCCCTCTCCCTCCTATCCATCCACTCCCACCCTTTCCATGCAACCCCCCCCACCCTCCCAACCATCCCTCTGCATTACTGGTGACACCACACAGACACTGACGAGGTTGGGGCATTGACGCGTGGTGGCCGGAGCGTCAGATCAACATGAGACACACACAGGCGAGAGGAATCAATGCGAGGGGTGATTATCTGTCCCTCACGGCGACTCGGTGAAGGGGAACAGGAGGGAGGGAGAGGAGGGCGGATCAGGTGTGCGTGGGATAATGATCGTTGTATAGAGAGGAGCGCTGTGTGGCTTTGGCTGTGATAGAGTTTGTGTTTGCGATGGTGATGGTGAAGGTTGTAAAGCTGTAGGAGTTTATGACGTTGAAGGAGGTTAAGAAGAAAGGGGAATAGAGGATTGGAAGCGTGTATAGAGGGAGTAGGAGGGAAAGAAAGGAGTAAAGAAGGAAAGGAGAGGGATTGAACGAACTGAGAGAAGTGGAAAAAGGAAAGGAGAGAATAAACGGATTGAAAGAGTGAAGTGAAACAGAAAAGAGAAAAGAGGGAGTGGAAGACAAGGGATAAAAAGGGAATATAAGAATTGAAGAGGGAAAACGAGAGAAAGGGCGCGGAAATGAAGACAATGAGAAGGAATGTAAGAAGTGAATAAGAAAAAAAGGAGAATGGGAGACGAGAAAGGGAAGAAATATAAGAAGTAAAGAAGAAGGAAGGAGGGAGAGGGAGTGAAAGGCGAGGGAAAAGAAAGAATGCAAGAAACTAAGAATGAAAGAGGAGAGAGAGAGAGAGAGAGAGAGAGAGAGAGAGAGAGAGAGAGAGAGAGAGAGAGAGAGAGAGAGAGGAATTGAGTGAAATGGAAAAGAAAGACAGGAAGTGAATGAAGGATTGAAAGAGCGAAGGTGAGTGAATGAGTAAGTGAATAAAGGAATGAGAGATGGAGGCTGTGAATGAGTGAGAAAATGAGTGAAAAGGAAAAGAAAGACAGGAAGTGAATGAGTGAATGAAGAAGTGAAAAAGGTGAGTAAATGAGTTAGTAAGTAAAGGTGAGTGCATGAGTAACAGAGTGAGTGAGGGAGTGGTTCATGGCCTGTCCGCTTCAATGGTTCAACTTCCGTCGCCTCCAAGACCAGCGGATCGCGTCGCTTGTACGTACGGACAGACTATTATAGAAAAGAGTGATTAGCTATTGATTTGTCCGCCCCTACACGCACTTTTTTATAGTAGTAGTAGTAGTAGTAGTAGCAGTAGTAGTAGTAGTAATAGTAGTAGTAGTAGTAGTAGTAGTAGTAGTAGTAGTAGTAGTAGTAGTGGTGGTTTTAAATCTTTCAAGAGGAGAGTATCAAGACACCTTTAACTTTCTTTTTTTCTCTGTTTTGTTCTTTTTTTTCACTTCCTCGTTTTCTTCTTTGTCTTCTGCTTCTCCTCAGTTTCTTCTTTCTTCCTCTTCTTTCTTCTGGGTTAGCTTTTGTTCTTTCTCTTCTTCCAACACCAAAAAAAGAAAAAGTAATAATGTCACGTTCACCAGCAAGAATTGAACGCCATCACCACCACCACCACCACCGACACGCGTTCTCCTACCGCCACGTGCTCATCTCTGGACGCGCGCCGCTCCTCTCCACCCCCTCCCTTCCCTCGCTCTTCCCTCCCTCCTCATCTTCCTGGACGGCTGCGCGAGGGAGGAAAGGAGGAAGGGGGGTCGGGGAGGTGAGTTTCCCTTCTTGGTTTCCTTCCCCTCAGTTTCCCACCGCCCCCCCTTCCCTCCCCCTTCCCTCCTTTCCTCCCTTCCCCCCCCCTCGACACGACTGGCTGACTCCCTGCCACTCATCCCTACGACGGACCACACCAGGGACTCAGCCCTCCTCCTCCTCCTCCTCCTCTTCTTCTTCCTTCTCTTCTTCCTCAACCTCCTCCTCCTCTTCCTCATTTTCCTCCTTCACCACCACCTCCCACCTCCTCCTCATCATCATTATCATCCTCTTCCTCGTCCTCGTCTTCCTCTTTCTCTTCTTCTTTCTCGTCTTATTTTCCTTCTTCCTCTTCTTCTTTCTCGTCTTATTTTCCTTCTTCCTTTTCTTCTTCCTCCTCCACCTCCTCTTTCTCGGCCTCTTGCAGTCTCCCTCAGCTCTCCTTTCCTCCTCCTCCTCCTCCTCTTCCTTCTCTTCTTCCCCAACCTCCTCCTCCTGCTTCACCACCACCTCCCACCTAATCATCATCATTATCATCGTCTTCCTCGTCTTATTTTCCTTCTTCTTCTTCCACCTCCTCCTCCTAATCCGCTTCCACCTCTTCAACTCAAATCGTTTTCCACTGCTATTACTTCTATTACCAACTTCCACTTCAAAAATCTTTCCTCGTCTTCTGTTCTTCCTGTGACATTGGCGAGTCATCTTGTGTTTATAATTCAAAGCCCATTTCCGTCTTTTTCTTTCACCCCCACCCGTCCATCCATCCCTCCCCTCAGTCTCTTCCTTTCCGTCCTTTCCCTACCGCCTTTCTGTCCTTTCCGCCGCCGCCGCCATGCACTTCGAAGACCCGCTGGAGCCTCAAGTCGTGGTGGTGGTGGTGGTGGTGGTTTCCTTCAGCGCCTTCGTCAGATAGAAGCAGTTCGAAGGAGTGCGGGAAAAGCTGTTGGTGATTAAGTCTTTAGATCATTTAGTTATTGTTGTTGTTGTTAATGACACGTCGCCTCATCATCGATCTTGTCTTTTTGTTGTTGTTGTTGTTGCTGCTGCTGTTGTTGTTGTTCCCGTAGTTAAGGTGATATAATGGAACGTGGTATTAACAGGTGTGTGTGTGTGTGTGTGTGTGTGTGTGTGTGTGTGTGTGTGATCGTGTACCTTTTGTTTGTCTGTCTGTCTGTATCTTTCTGTCTACCTATCTATCTATCTGTCTGTCTTTTAACTCGCCGGGAGAGAATTATTATTTGGTATTGTCATGTGTCAGAACTTCACGACGCCATTTTCTCCTCCTCCTCCTCCCCGGCATTCTTTGTGTCTCCCCGCGTGTGAACGAAAATTGTAGCGCTGTAATTGTATAGGAGAGAAAGCTTTGTCTCGCTTGCTTCTTCCTCTTCTTTCCCTTCCTCCTCCTCCTCCTCCTCTTCTTCATCTTCCTCTTACGATACTTCTCATTCTCCTTCTCTTCATCTTCCTTTTAACCTCGTACTCGACCTCCTCCTCCTCCTCCTCCTCCTCCTCCTCCATCTCAAGGGGCAACACGTATACCAGACTAACAAGAGAGTCTCAAGGCATTACATTAATATGAGCCTCCTCCTCCTCCTCCTCCTCCTCCTCCTCCTCCTCCTCCTCCTCCTCCTCTTCCTTTGTGATGCTTCAGGTGCGTCGCAGAGTAGCACGAGACAGGTGTGAGAGAGAGAGAGAGAGAGAGAGAGAGAGAGAGAGAGAGAGAGAGAGAGAGAGAGAGAGAGAGAGAGAGAGAGAGAGAGAGAGAGAGAGAAGGGGAAGGAAGCAGGTGAAGGGAGAGAGAGGGGGAGGAGTCACCATGGGACAGGAAGGGAAGGGGAGGGAAAGGGAATGAAACAGGTGAAGGGGGAGACAGGTGAGAAAGGGAGAAGGGGGGGGATGAAGAGGGGAAGGGAGGGAATGGCACTTATGGTGGGGAGGAAGAGAGAAACAGAGGGGGGGAGATAAAGGGAAGAGGTGGGGAGGGGAAGAAGGAGAGGGAATGGGAGGACACGAGAAGAGGGGAGAGGGGAAATAGAAGATGATGGATGATAAGAGAAGAGGGAGGAAGGGAAACAGAGGAAGAAGGGATGAGTGAGGATAAAGGGAAAAGAGTGAACAGAGGAAGGGATAGATAAGGATAGAAGAGAAGGAGGAATAAACAAAGGAGGAAGGGGAAGGGCTGAGAAGAGAAGGGTAGAGAAAAATGTGCAGGGGTGAACAGATGAAGAAGGGAAGGGGAGGATGAAGGGGGAAGGGGTGTGAGGTAATGAGGTCATACTGGATTGGGAGGGAAGGAAGGGAGGGAGACAGGGTAATGGAAGGGGGTGAGAGGGGGGCGTATCAGGGAGGTGCCAGGAGGGGGGGGAACGGGGGTAGTGGAGAGGGCCATAACATCTGTGAGTGCCAGTGTACACTTGTATGTCCGTGTGTGAGGGCCAGGCATACTTCCACCTCCTACTACGCCTCCACTACACTACTACCACCTCCACTTCCGCCGCCTCCACCACCTCCACCTCGGCCCCTCCTACCATGCTTGCAAACACCGCCACCGAAGAAGCAACAGTCGAGTAATTAGAGCAAGATAGAAAGCCAAAAAAATGTTGTAGATATGATTCATTTTAGATTGGGGTCGGTCGTGGGGTGGGAGAGAGAGAGAGAGAGAGAGAGAGAGAGAGAGAGAGAGAGAGAGAGAGAGAGAGAGAGAGAGAGAGAGAGAGAGAGAGAGAGGTGACTGACGGATAATCTTGTGTTTGAGTGAGACATTTTTTGCGGTTGTTCTTTTAATTAAATGTATTACTCTCGTCTTTGTCATCGCCATTGTTTTTGTTGACGTAAATGTGTTTGTTGTTGTTGTTGCTGTTTGTGTTGGTGGTGTTGTTGATGCAGCTGCTACTGTCGGTTTTTTGTTTGTTTGTTTGTTTGTTTATTTACCTGGTGGAGAGAGAGAGAGAGAGAGAGAGAGAGAGAGAGAGAGAGAGAGAGAGAGAGAGAATGATAGGCAAATCTCAGTTCAATTTTGCACTTTCATTTCTCTGACCCGTTAGTAAGAACCGCTCTGTCCGGCCGCCACACACACACACACACACACACACACACACACACACACACACACACACACACACACACACACACACACACACACACACACACACACACACGTCACTGCACCACCATGAGTTGAATACGTGTACATGCATAACCCGCACTTTCTTTCACCACCACCACCATCATCACCACCACCACCACCATCACCATCACCGCCACCACCACCGCCATTATTACTGAACTTCCTTCCGTTGTGTTGCCCTTCCGGGACGGTTAACTTTGCATGTGATGTTGTTTTTCATTTTTTTAAGGGGAAAGAGGAAGACGAGGAGGAGGTGGTGGATAGGGGAGAGGAGGAGGGGAAGTAAGAGGAGGAGGAGGAAGACGAGGACGTGGTGGATAGGGGAGAGGAGGAGGGGAAGTAAGAGGGGGAGGAGGAGGAGGAGGAGGAAGACGAGGAGGATGTGGTGGATAGGGAAGAGGAAGAGGGGAAGTAAGAGGAGGAGGAGGAGGAAGACGAGGAGGATGTGGTGGATAGGGGAGAGGAGGAAGAAGAGAAGGAGGTGGTGGTGGAGGAGGAGGAGGAGGAAACATTTGAAACATTTGAAACATTTTATTATACTTGCAATTTGTAGGTGGTGGTGGTGGTGGAGGAGGAGGAGGAGGAGGAGGAGGAGGAGGTACACTTTAAGGACAATTTAGGACCGTTGCATTAAACTCAAGCTCCTGTTCGTGTTTTGCTGAATCTTGCCCGAGCGGAGACGAGGCGGCCAAGGCTTCTTGTTTTAACCCCGTCATCAGCAAGTCGTTTTTACTCGTTTCTCTCCCATGCATACAAAGACGCGCCTGAGGAGAGTACAGAGCAGGCAGCGTTCGTCATGGTGACATCACGGCCCTGTACTACTTAGCTGTGGCGAAGAAATAAATTTAAAATAGATAACAATGAAAAATGAAATGAGATGAAATATACGTAGATAAAAGAATACTCTTGTCTGAATGTATTAAAAGCTACGTAGAGGGCATGGCTTCAAGAACACAATATCAGGACCATCAAGCTAAAAATGAGATGAAATATACGTAGATAAAATAATACTCTTGTCTGAATGTATTAAAAGCTACGTAGAGGGCATGGCTTCAAGAACACAATATCAGGACCATCAAGCTAAAAATGAAATAAAATATACGTAGATAAAATAATACTCTTGTCTGAATGTATTAAAAGCTACGTAGAGGGCATGGCTTCAAGAACACAATATCAGAACCATCAAGCTAAAAATGAGATAAAATATACGTAGATAAAATAATACTCTTGTCTGAATGTATTAAACGCTGCGTAGAGGGCATGGCTTCAAGAACACAATATCAGGACCATCAAGTTAAAAAGTACATATTGTTTGTTTGTAAATCTAATGAAGCGTCAAATGCGTAGACTCACACAAAACAATAACCAGCTTTTTTATTATCTTTATTCGTGGTTATAAAGACAAATACATATGCTTCATGCAAGATAATGAGGTGTTAAATCGAACCTCAGTGTTTTATAGCTAATTAAAACTCGTATGAATCAGAGAATAATAAAACACAAGATCGTAGTAATAAACGGAAAAACATACCATTTATAAACACCTTTGATTATTAACTCATTTCCCAACTATAAAAAAAAGACATCCATCCTATAGATTCGTACTAAACGCAAAACACTCATATGTTCATCAACTTGGTCATAAACTCATCTCCCAGCCAAAAATAAAAATGAATCAACTATCCATCCCATAGATTCATAGTAACCTCAAAACACTCATATATTCATCAACTTGATCATAAACTCATCTTCCAGCTTAAAAAAAATTCAATTAACCATCCCACAGACTCCTACTAACCTCAAAACACTCATGTATTCATCAACTTGATCATAAACTCATCTTCCAGCTTAAAAAAATTCAATTAACCATCCCACAGACTCGTACTAACCTCAAGACACTCATGTATTCATCAACTTGATCATAAACTCATGTACCAACTCAAAAAAAATCAATTATTCATCCCACGGACTCATACTAAACCCAAAACACACCTGCACTCATCACGTTCCTCTTACTCACCGGCTGTAGGCACTAAGCGAGTTATCTGAGTCACCGTAATTAGGCGGACCTGCGAGCGTGAGTCACCTGCGCGCTGAGTACAGGTAACGGGCCCGCTGTCTCAGGTGAAGGGGGGAGGGGGGTGAAGAGGGGGAGAGGGGGGGCCAAGTGCATTACCCACGTTACTTTTCTCACATTTTTTTTTTATGGTTTCACACACTGCACGGAGACTGAGTGTGTGTGTGTGTGTGTGTGTGTGTGTGTGTGTGTGTGTGTGTGTGTGTGTGTTGTTGTTGTTGTTTCTAGTCTTTGTTTATACCGTAAAGAAATATATAAAAATGCATTCTGTTTATCATCTTTTTTTTTTTTTTTTTTTTTTTTTTTTTACCAAGTGAGGAACAGCCAGATTACAAAACGAGGGAGAAATTATAGTTTGCTTTTTATTGTTGTTTCCTTGTTTTGTTTTGTTTCTCTCTCTCTCTCTCTCTCTCTCTCTCTCTCTCTCTCTCTCTCTCTCTCTCTCTCTTCTTTCCATTTTCTTTTTTCATCTCCTCTTATTGGCAAATGGAGGGAAGGAAGGGAGATAGGGAGAAAGGGAGAGCCTCTTGCAGTCTCCCTATGTTCTTATGTTCTTAAGGAGGGATGGGAATGAGGGAAGACGGAAGGAAGGAAGAGAGGAAAGAAAGAAGGGAGGGAAGGAAATGCAGGTAGCCAGGTCCTAAATATAATCTTTACCTTTTATTATTTTCAACTCCTCCTTAATGACAGAGGGAAGGAAGGAGAGAAGGATGGAGGGAAGGAAGGAAGGGGGAGGAAAAGGAGGAGGGAGGGAATGCAGGCAGCCAAGTACTCACGATTTTTTTCCCGTTTATTTTTTTCTCCTTTTTTTTTCTCCCTTTCCTTTACCCGAAGTCCCGTTGCGTCACGTACACACACACACACACACACACACACACACACACACACCACACACACACACACGCAGGTCGCGACGGGGAAAGCTTGACACGTCTGGGAACACCTCGTGACCTGCGTGACCTTTGACCCTGACACGACCAGGAGAAAGTTGACTCCTCTCACCTCCCCCCCCTGCCGTAACTTCTCCCCCCTGCCCCCCTCCCACCCCCTCTGTCACCCGTCCCCTCTCCCCCCACCTTTGTCTTTCCCCTCCCAACTTTATTTCCTTTCCTCATTCTCTTCCTCCTCCTCTCTCTCTTTTTGTGTGTGTTTCTTTTTATATTGTTACGCCTCCTTCTCCTCCTCCTCTTCCTCTTCCTCTCTCCTCTTTTTTTTTTGTGTGTGTGTGTTTCTTTTTATATTGCTACGCCTCCTCCTCTTCCTCCTCCTTCTCCCCCTCCTCCTAACATCAGTCACTTCAAGGTCTTAAGCTCCAAACTAACTCAATATCTATAAATAACGGTGCAATACAGACATCGGATTTTTTGTCGCGAATGGCAATCATCCGCCACTGCAACAACCTTCCCGCAAAAGTTGTCAGTGCGAAATCGTTCAAATCTTTTAAAAACTCGCATTGACCGTCACTTCCTTCCTTTTAACTTCCCCGAACGAACGAAGGAATGTGTACCAAGTGCTTTTCAATGCGTTCTTCAGTTCACTAAGTTCCTGACGAATGAGTTGTACCGCTAAAGCTGGTAGCCTCGTCGTAAGCCAACACGCTCCCTGCTGCCTGTTCTTCCATGTTTCCTCCTCCTCCTCCTCCTCCTCCTCTTTCTCTCCAACGTATATTTCCATCTTACCTTTCTGGCAGCCTCGTCATAAGCCAACACGTTTCCTGCTGCCTGATCTTCCATGCTTCCTCCTCCTCTCTCTAACGTCTATTCCCACCTTACCTGTTCCCGTTTCTACCTGAACCATGGAGGACCTGAACCACCTTTTCCTGTCCCTCCACCTTTCTCTCCCCTCCGTCTCTCCCGCGCCAACGGAAATACAAGAGCAGGAGGAGGAGGAGGAGGAGGAAGAGGAGGACCACCACCTTCTCGCTTCCTACCTGGTTGTTGCAATGGTGAAGTTATTATCCCTCTCTCTCTCTCTCTCTCTCTCTCTCTCTCTCTCTCTCTCTCCTTTTGGTCACTTTTCTCCTCCTTCTTTATTGTCTGTAACTTCTCCTCTCCTCCTCCTCCTCCCCCTCCTTTCCCCTTCACCTTCTCACCGCGGGAGCAACAATGACGCTGGCTTGTGACAATGGTTTCTTTCATCTTTTTCATCATCTTATTCTTCTTAGCTTTTTATTCGTTTTTCTTCGCATTCTTCTTTCTTTCTCTCCTTCTATCTGTCTATCTCTACCTGTCTGTCTATCTATCTATCTATGCAGTTGTTGAATGATGTATAATTAGAACCTACAGCAGCGATAACAACGCATAGAACAACAACAATAACAAAAACAGCAAGAAGTACGATAGTAATAATAATAATAATAATAATAATAATAATAATAATAATAATAAGCACAGCAACAACAACAACAATAATAATGACAACAGCAATAACAACATCAGTAGCAATAACAACTACAACAACAACAACAACAACTACTACTACTACCACTACTACTACTACTACCACCACCACCAACAACAACAACAAAGATAATGACAACAACAACAACAACAACAGCAGTAATAACAACCGTAATAATATCAAAGCATTATCATCATTAATACAAATTATAATTACAGTACACACCTGCAACGGCCAAATAGATAAATCCGCCGCAATCCTCGCCATTAAGTAGATAATACCCGGAATGCGCGTCCCGTCCGCTCGAAAAATGTTTATTAATCCATTTATATGCGACGCAGCGTGTGTGTGTGTGTGTGTGTGTGTGTGTGTGTCAGCCATCCTCCCTCCATATCCTGCTCACCCTCAAAATACCCTCCCTGCTACTCTTTCCTCCCTCCCTTCTCTCCACCTCCCTCCCTTCCCTCCTTCCTCTCCCTCCAGCTCTTTCCTTTCCTGCCCTCTCCACCTCCACCTCCACCTCCTCCATTCCTTTCCTGTCCTCTCCTGCCTCCTTCACCCACTTTCCTCCCTTTCAACCTCCCTCCTTCTCCTTACCTTTCTCCCCCTTCACCCCCCTTCCCTCTTACCCTTTCTCCTTCCTTCCCCAATTATTCATGCATCGTACTTTTTCTCTTCTTCATATCCCACCACGAGGTTAACAAAGATCATGTAGTGCTGGGATAGTTCAAGCAGCGGTGTAATATGAATAGAAGGAATTTTAGTATGGAAGGACTGAGGAAGGAGTGGGAAGCAAAAAGTGATGAAATGATAAGTATAGAATATGCAGGAATAACGAATGTGATATGAAAGAATAAATATTGTGTTAACGAAGGACTGAAGAAGAAGTGGGAAACGAGAACTGATGAAATTATATGTATAGAATGATGAGGTATAACGAAATTGTGATGTGAATAGGAGATATGTGTTAATTTGATATAAGACTGAGGAAGAAGTAGGAAGGCAAAAAGCGATAAGGTCAGTATGGAATGAGCAAAGATCGTGAAGTTGAAGATTGGAAACGATAGAATGATAAGTAGGTATAGAATGTGCAGGGAAAGTCGACGGTTGGAAATAAAATCAATAACACGGCGTGGAGAAACCATTAAGTCGAAGCTTGATAACGATGAAATAAAGTAATACAAAGAAAACACGAGAATAAAAAAAAAGAGGAACTGCTGTATGAAATCGGTATAAAAAAGAGAAAGAAAATGCAGATAAATAAATAGAAGGAGAAGGAAAGAAGGAGGGAAAGGAATGTAGGCTAACCAGCAGGAGGGAAACTGATTAAGATTTTGAAATGAGGAAAAAGAGAGAGAAAGGGATAAGGAAGGAAGGTGTAAGGGGGATAGAGAGGAATAGAACCCACAGTGAAAAATACTATTGTGACAAAAATGACCTTAACAATGGACTAATAAGCAGGCGTGGTTATAAAATGCATAGGAAAAGTTAAGTTAAAGATTGGCAGTGAAAAAACAGTAGAGAATGTGCAGGAATCGTTAAGTCGAAAGTTAGGAACGATAATTTTTTGAGTATAGAATAAGCAGGCATGGTTATAGAATGCATAGGAAAAGTTAAGTTAAAGATTGGCAATGAAAAAAACAAGTAGAGAATGTACAGGAATCGTTGTCAAAATTTAGGAACGATAAAATTTTGAGTATAGAATTTGCTGGAAGAGTCAAGTCGAAGGTTTGAACTCGTAGTAAGTATAGGTATAAAATGCATAGGAAAAGTTAAGTTAAAGATTGGCAATGAAGAAACAAGTAGAGAATGTGCAGGAATCGTTAAGTCAAAATTTAGGAACGATAAAATTTTGAGTATAGAATTTGCAGGAAGAGTCAAGGCGAAGGTTTGAACTCCTAAGGTATAAAATGCATAGGAAAAGTTAAGTTAAAGATTGGCAATGAAGAAACAAGTAGAGAATGTGCAGAAATCATAAAGTCAAGGGTTAGGAACGATAAAATTTGGAGTATAGAATTTGCAGTAGTCAAGTCGAAGGTTTGAACTGAACCCAATGTGCGAAGTTCCTGAGAGCACATCCCTCGCCCTGGGCTCCAACCTCCGACCCTGCCCCCGTTACCCCGTCCCCCCTTCCCAACCCTTCAACGGGCATGGTATTAGGGGCGCAGGGGGGGAAGGGGGGAGGGGGTCAATTATGCATGGAAAATGTGCGAGTGAACAGCCAGGCAACGCTTCGACGGAGACCCAAATCCTTGTCCCTTTCATTCTTCCTTTCTCTCCCTTCTCTTCCCTCCCGCCGCCGCATTCCAATCCTCCCTCCTCCTCTGTTCTCCTGTACTGCTCTGTCCTGCCAATCCTGCTCATTTCCTTTCCTTTTTCCCTCCCCCTTTCCTCCCTTTCCCCCACTCCCCTCTCACCCATTCTCTTGTCCCAGGCTTATTACCCCCATCCATCTTCCCCCTTCTCCTCCCCCTTTCCACCTCCCTTCCTTATCCTTTTCTATCTTTTCCTTATTTCAAAATCTTAATCTCTTTTTTCCTTGTTTCAAAATCTTAAGCCGTGTCCCTCCTACTCATTTCCCTACATTCCTTTCCCTCCTTCTTTCCTCCTCCTATTCATTTGCTATCCCTCCTTTCCTTCCTTTTTTCCTCCACGCCTTTCTTTCTTGCTTTCCTCCTCTTCTTATTTGTCTCCATTCCTTTCCTTCCTTTTTCCTCCTTTCTTACTTATTTACCTCCATTCCTTTCTTTCCTCCTCTTCTACATATTTCCCTCCACTCCTTCCTTTCCTTCTTTCCTCCTCTTCTGCTTATTTACTCCATTTCTTTCTTTCCTTCTTCCCTCCTCTCCTACTTATTTTCCTCTACTCCTTTCTTTCCTTTTCCTCCTCTCCTTATTTGCCTTCACTCCTTCCTTTCCTTCTTTCCTCCTCTCCTACTTCTTTCTCCTCCACTTCTTTCCTTCCTTCCTTCTTTCCTCCTCAACGGGTTTCGCCACTGTCATTGTTTTGGTGTTCTCGGTAAGGAAACTTTTTTTTTTGTCACTTTTTCACGCATTTTGTTAACTGTTTTTTTTTTTTTTTTTTTTTTTTTTTTTGGGGAGTGGAGGAAGCGTCTTAACCCAAGCTGCTTAATAAGTCTCCTCCTCCTCCTTCTCCACCTCCTCCTCTTCCTTTGTTTCGGATGCTCGCCTCTCTCCAAGCTTCTGGACCCGCATTGTCAAAACTTTCGGCGCCCAGTTACACATATTTTACTAGGCTTTCGCAGGCGTTTCGGGCATTTTCAGGGGTAGTTTAATGGCCCTGGTGGTTGTTTAACTCTTCTTCTGTACCATGAATGTAAAAAAATCCTCATGAAAGCCCGATTAATCTCCATTTTGACCTTTGAAAATATTTAATGTGCGTCTGAGAATACCGCCCCTGTTATCTATCCATGCCTCCTCCCCTGCACACACACACACACACACACACACACACACACACACACACACACACACACACACACCTTGTTAGAGACCACCACCACCACAACCATAACCATCACCACCACCACCACCACGCCTTTGTGATGACTCAGGAAGTGGTCGTTGTTTCCATCCTCCACTTATCTCTTCTTCGCTCCCTCCCTTCCTCCACCCTGCCTCCCTTCCTTCCTTTAAGCTCACCTGGCGAGAGAGGTAAGCAGGCCCAGAGGTAGGAGAAGGAGAAGGAGGAGGAGGAAACCGGGAGCCCAGGATAAAGAGGACCAATTACCTGAGTAGGTTTACCGGTGCACCTGGTCGGCGTCCGTCTGCCTCTCCCTCCTCCCTCCTTCCCTCCCTCTCTCCTCCCTCCCTGCTGCTTCCTGTCTCCCGAGTCTCCTGCTCCTCCTCCTCCATCTCTCTCTTTTCCCTCCACGCCGAGACATTCCCTCCTCCATCTCTGCCTTTTGTCTCTCCCTTCGTACCTTCATCTCCCCTTTCTTTCATCCTCCTTCTCCACCTCCTTTCTCTCTCTTCTCCTTCCTCGCCTTTCCTCCGCACCTTCATCTTGCTTTTTTTCATCTTCCTTCTCCTCCTCCTTTGTTTCTCTTCTCCTTCCTCGCCTTTCCTCCGTACCTTCACGTTTTACTTTCATCCTCCTCCTCCTCCTCCTCCTTGGCGTCCTTTGTGCCCGGGGAGACAAACACGCACACACACACACACACACAACGCTTCCGATCCAATATTAGGAAAACATCGGCCCCAAACTCTCCTTGAAGGCGTGTTTTGAAGCGCCGACACACCTGCCTCACCTGGGGGGCCCGTGACTAACTTGCCCCCTCCTGACACCTGCGCCTTACCAGCCCCGTCTACCTGTTGCAATCACGTCACCTGTCTCGCCTACCTATACTTAACAACCTGCCTTACCTGGTCACCTGTGCATCGCCTACCTGAATTTACCTGTGGAGTATATATGGCAGGTGTGTTTCTCTCTCTCTCTCTCTCTCTCTCTCTCTCTCTCTCTCTCTCTCTCTCTCTCTCTCTCTCTCTCTCTCTCTCTCTCTCTCTCTCTCTCCACCCCCCTTGAATCTTACTATTGTACTTTTTTTTCTTTCTCTCTACGGGGAATAATTTATGAATATATGCGCCGAAAAATCAAAACCGAAGGGAAGATATTGGAAAGTTTGTCTCGAAGTTTGAAGCGCGAGTTTTCAATTAGAACGCCCTTGGAAGAGTACTGGCGCCGCACCCTTGCCCCGCCGAGAGAAGTTAATAAATGTAATGCAAATCAAGAAGAGAGAGAGAGAGAGAGAGAGAGAAAGAGGGGGGGAGAGAGAGAGAGGGCTTTGGACAGACTTCCCATTCGTTGTCATGGTGAAGAATACAACACAGACGAACTCTTTTGTGCATGTCTCCGAACTCGTGGAATATCGTAAATTACCCTCGAAAAGTATTGAAAAGCGTGGGACCAATAACATGTTTTGATAGTGTTAAAAGGTAAAGGCAAGATGTTAGAGGTTAGCGAAATAGGAAGTTAAAGTTGACAAAAATATAAGGTATGTGGTATGGAAAGTTAACCTGAGGAGAAACACAGAGAGGTAACTTGAGAGAAACATGTTAAAAATTGAATAGAAAGTTAAATTAGAAAGATGTTGAAGTTTAGCGAAATAGAAAGTTAATTTAGATAGAAATATTTTGACGGTTAGCGAAATAATAAACAACTGTAATGAAATAGAAAGTTAAGTTAGAAAGACGTTGAAGTTGAGCGAAATAGAAAGTTAACGTAGATAGAAATATTTTGAAGGTTAGCGAAATAATAAACAACTGTAATGAAATAGAAAGTTAAGTTAGAAATATTTTGACGGTTAGCGAAATAATAAACAACCGTAATAAAATAGAAAGTTAAGTTAGAAAGATGTTGAAGTTTAGCGAAATAGAAAGTTAATTTAGATAGAAATATTTTGACGGTTAGCGAAATAACAAACAACTGTACTGCGATGAATGTAAAGGGTTTTCAAACTTTAAATTAACTCAAACATACATATAGCCTACTTTTAAGAACATAAGAACATAGGGAGACTGCAAGAGGCCGATACAAAAGGCAGCTCCAGATTCCACACCCCACCCCAAGTACCACCTGTCATCCTCGTCCATGTAGCTATCAAGTCTACTCTTAAAACAAACTCCTACTATACCAATACAGCAGCCAATCCACAACCACTACCAGACCGCCATCATCACTGTCATCACATCATCACCACCACCATCACCACCACCACTACCACCACCCTTCAAGACCTAACACGCGTAACCTCTTAACGCTACGCTTCACCGCTGCGCGCACCTCCGCCTCCTTGACCCCCAACCTCACCCCAGCCTCTCCCTCGCTGCCACAAAGCCCCGCCGTGACATCCGGGTCCCCGTGACACACCTGGGCGGCTTTCCTCAGGTGCATTGGCTCAAAAAAGTACCGCCCGCCGCATGAATAGAGAAGGAGAGAGAAAACGCTGGTATGTTATGGTCATGGTAGCGTTTGTTTTAGTTAGTTTTCGTATTATTTCTTGGTCGAGGGATGAATTTATTTACTTGAGTTACTGAATGTGGTGCTCTTAAAATAACCGAGCTTCTTCACACACTCCCTTCCCTTCCCTTGACAAACACCTCCCCCCCCCCTCCTCCCCACACACACATACACGCCCTTCCCCCACACACACTCCGTCTCCCCCCCCACCCTATTCACACACACACATACACTCCCTCTCCCCCCCCTATTCACACACACATACACTTCCCCCCACACACACTCCATCCCTCCCTTTCCTTAACAAACACCTCCCCCCACCCTCCCCATCCACCCCACCCCACCCCCCACACACACACTTGGCATCACACCGTTATACAAATAAATATAAAAAAATATCATCAAATCGCTATCGAGGATCCCCGATAACTAATGGAACTGCTCTTATCGGGCGGCGGAGGGGCGGAGGTGAGGGGTTGCCGCCTCCGCCGCCGCCGCCTCGATATTGATTAAAAAGGGGAAAATATTTGTCCTCGGGGGCCTCCTGCCATCGAGGTTCACGAGTAGTCGAACCCTGTGACCCCTCATCCTTTGTCCGGGGAGGTGAGGACAGAGAACGACAGAAAAAAGGGGGGAGAGGGGGGGTGGGCTAAGGATGAGGGTGTGAGTGTGGAGGACAAGGAGGGGAGAGAAAAGGACAAGGAGGAAAAGAACAAAGATGGAAGGGAGATGGACAAGGGCGTGGGTGAGACGGGGAGAGGAAGGACAGGGAGAAATGGACGAAAATGGAATAAGAGGGAGGGGGAAGGATGAGGTAGTGGGAAGGACGAAGAAGGAAGAGTAAGGATAAGTTACAGTGTGAAGGTAAGAAAGGAAAGGGAAAAAGGATAAAGATGGAAAAGAACGACGAGGGGAAAGGACGAAGACGAGAGTGGAAAGAATAGAAGGAAAGGACGAAGGCAAGGATAAGTTACTATAAGGAAAGGAAGAGAAGGGGAAAGGACAAATATGGAAAAGAAGGACAACGAAGACAGGAGTGGAAAGAATAGGAGGAAAGGACGAAGAAGGAAAGGCACGGATAAGTTAGTGAGCGAGAAATTAAAGGGAAAATAATAAAGATGAAAAGAGGAAAGGACAACGAGAGGAAAGAAGGACAGGAAAGGGTAAGGAAAAGGACGAAGAAGATAGGGCAAGGACAAGTTCGTGTGTGAGTGAGAAGAGAAGAGGAAAGGGACAAAGATGGGAAGGGGAAGGACGAAGATGCAAGGACGTAGGACAAGGGAGAGAAGGGAGAGGAAGGACAAGGATGGAAGGGGGAATGACAAGGGGAAAGGAGGAATGAAGGGAAGGCAAGGACAAGTGTGTTGGTAAGAAGGGGAGGAGAAGGGGACAGGGAAAAAATGGAAGGGGGAAGGACAAGGACATGGATGACAAGCGAAGGGGAAGAATCAGGGGAAAGGCATGAGGAGGAGGAAGAGGAAGAGGAGGAGGAGGAGGAGGACGGTAGTGACTGTTTTCTACTTTTACTGAGAATGATAAAGTTTGCATTTTTTTCCCCCCCTCGAGACAGACAAACTCATGCACTCTCTCTCTCTCTCTCTCTCTCTCTCTCTCTCTCTCTCTCTCTCTCTCTCTCTCTCTCTCTCTCTCTCTCTCTCTCTCTCTCTCTCTCTCTCTCTCTCTCCGGAAATTTCTATAACGATGCTGTCATTCCCATTATTTCATTTTTTACCCCTGACTCCCCTCCTCCTCTTCCTCCTCCTCTATAGTCTAAAAAAATCCGCTCCAGGCACTCTATCCGTAGTGTGTGTGTGTGTGTGTGTGTGTGTGTGTGAGAGAGAGAGTGTCCCCGCGTGATACGAAAGGCAAAAAAGAAAAAAAACAGAATCACAAAAAGAGAATCTGATCCTAACGAGCGTCGTCTCCTCGCTAATCCATCCAAAGTCGACAGTAATTTGTTTTTCATAACGGATCGAACGAGAAGCCATTTCGATCGCCTGTCAGACTTCAATTATTCCCTTTTACTCCGGCCGATGGGAAAATAAGGGGATTGGAACCCATGCGCGGAGAGTTGTTTGGGGCAGGAGGAGAATCAGCTGGAGGTAGTGTGCGTGGAAGAGGGTTGGATTGTGTTTGGTAATAAGCAGAGGAGGATAGAGGATAGGGGACTGTGGGAAGGTGGAATCGGAACCCATTGACGGAGACTTGAATGGAAGCGGGAGGAGGATCAACTGGAAGCGGTGTGTGTGGAAGATAATTAGATTGTGTTTAGTAATTAGGGAAGGAGGATAGAGAATGAAGTGTGTGAAGACGGGATCTGAACCCATGGCCGAAGACTTGTATGGAAGCGGGAGGAGGATCAGCTGGAGGTAGCGTGCGTGAAGAAGGATTCGAATGTGTTTAGGAAAGAGGAGAGAGGAGGATAGAGAATAGAGAAGTGTGGGAAGACGGAATCTGAACCCATGGCCGAAGACTTGTATGGGAGCGGGAGGAGGATTAGCTGGAGGTAGTATGCGTGAAGAAGGATTCGATTTTGTTTGGGAAAGAGGAGTGGGGAGGGAGGAGGGGAGTAGTGTGGAAAGACGATACTATTGAAGAAGAATCATAATGGGAATGAGTTCAAATAGAGAGATAGAAGAAGGGAGAAAGCAAAGGGATGATAAAGAAAGGGATGACGGAAAGATGAGAGAAGAGGAAGTGTAATGAGATCAATAATTACAAGGGTTGGGATGAGAAGGGAAAGGGAAGACCGAGAGGAAACGGAGGAAGAAGAGGGAGGAAAAAAGGGAAAAGATAGCGAAGAGGGGAGGAAAAGGAAACAACGAGGAAGGTAAAGGAAAGAAATATGAAAACTCAGGTAATTACAAGGCTTGGGATGAGAAGAGAAAGGGAAGGCCGAGAGGAAACAGGAAGAAGAGGAAGCGAAGGGGAGGAAAAAAAGGGGAAAATGACGAAGGGAGGAGGAAAAAAATAACAATAAGGAAAAGCCGAATCAACGAAGGAAGATAAAAGGAAAATAGAGGAAAGGGAAGGACGAAAGGAAAGTAGGAAGAAGAGGGAAGCGAAGGGGAGGAAAAAAAGGTGGAAATAACGAAAAAGGGAGGAGGAAAAAATAACAAGATGAGGAAAAGGTGAATCAATGAAGGAAGATAAAAGGAAAATAGAGGAAAGGGAAGGACAAGAGGAAACAAAGGAAGAAGAGGGAAGCGAAGGGAGGAAAAAAAGGGGAAAATGACGAAGAGGGGAGGAGGAAAAAATATGACAAGATGAGGAAAAGACGAATCAACGAAGGAAGGAAAAAGGGAAAAAAAGAAAAAAAGTCGAAAATGCAAAGGAGTGGAAGGGGGAAAGAGAGAGATAAAGACGAGGAGGGTAGGAGGAGGAGGAGGAGGGAAAAAAAAAGAGGAGGAGGAAAAGGCATATCAACGGAGGAAGGAAAAAGGGGAAAAAAATCGAGGATGCAAAGGAGTGGAAGGAGAGAGAGAAGGGAAAGGCGAGAACCAGAGGGAAGGGAGGGAAGGGAATTTGAGGGATGGGGGGGGTGAGGGAGGAAGGGGGCTGGGGGAGTGGGGGGGCAAGGGGTACGGTGTTGTTCTGTCATAATGGGGACTCAATGGGGAGGGGGGAGCCGTAGGTCATGGAAGGAGGGGAGGGGGGGGGGACTATCCCATGAGGCCCGTGATGGATTACGATGGATTACTAACAGCTGTCTGGGGTGATTGGGGGGGGGGAGGGGAAGGGGGGGCACTGGGGGGGGGGGAGGTGTGTTAGGAGGAGTGGAAGGGGTAATTACAGCGAGGGTTAGGGTGACCAATTTACTCACTCACTCACTCATTTTACCTCTCTCTCTCTCTCTCTCTCTCTCTCTCTCTCTCTCTCTCTCTCTCTCTCTCTCTCTCTCTCTCTCTCTCTCTCTCTCTCTCTCTCTCTCTCTCTCCTGTCACCTCATAGTTTTTCCCCTTAAATTTCCCCTCCTCCTCCTCCTCCTCCTCTTCCTCCTCCTTCACTTTATCTATTCCAATTCCTCTCTCGCACCCCAAACTTTTACTACGATTACAGAGAGAGAGAGAGAGAGAGAGAGAGAGAGAGAGAGAGAGAGCGGGAAGTCTCTCAAAATGCACTCTCGCGGAATACATTAATTAAATACAGCAGAAGAGGGACGATTTATTGCTCTGATAGGCCGGGTTTTATTTTGTCTTTGGGTATCAGAGCCGTGCAGCGTTTGGCGGGGGGGGGGAGAGAGAGAGAGAGAGAGAGAGAGAGAGAGAGAGAGAGAGAGAGAGAGAGAGAGAGAGAGAGAGAGAGGAAGAGGAGAGAATTAGAGAGAAGAGGGGACAGAAAAGAAGAGGAAAGTAACGAGGGGGAATAGATGAAGGTAGTAAATAGAGGAAATAGAAGAGGGAAAGAGAGAGAAAGGGGAATAAAAAAGAAAAAGTAGAATGGAGGGGAAAGAAAGAAAAGAGGAAATTTAAGACGATGTTGAAGAAGAGATGATGATGCTTGGCAAGAAGAGAGGAAACGGGAAAGGACGTCGGAGATAAGGAAAGGGATGCTCTGTGCGTGTGTGTGTGTGTGTGTGCGTGTGTGTGTGTGTGTGTCGGGTGACTGATGCTTCTCACTCATATTATTAACTTCCCTTGCATGGACTGTTTCCCTCCCCTCCCCCCCCCCCACTTCCCCCTCTACACGGTTCCCTTCATCCGTCTGCCCGCCTGTCAACTTCCCTTCCCTTCCCTTCACCCCTCATCGCTTCCCTCCTATACGCTGTCCCTTCTCATTCTGCTTATTCCATTATCTACTGAGGTATTGATTGTTATTTTTGTTATTGTTATTATTATTGTTATTGTTGTTGTTGTTAGTATTTTCGTATCCTCCTCCTCAGTTTTACTCCCATCTACTACTCATTATTCATCCTTATCCTTATCTCCTTCATTATCATTTTCTTTTCTTTCATCTTCCTCCTCCTCCTCTTCTTCTTCTTCGCCGTCTTCCTCCTTCAAAGTATCCTTCTCAGTTTTGCTCCCATCTACTACTCATTATTCATCCTTATTCTTATCTCCTTCATCATCATCGTCTTCTTCTTTTCTTTCATCTTCCTCCTCCTCCTCTTCCTCTTCTTCGCTATCTTCCTCCTCCTCCAAAGTATAGTGTTGTTATTGCTTTACTGCTATCCACACTTTCCTACCATCACCACCTTCACTACCATCATCTTCTTATGTTCTATCCATCACCTATCACATACCCAATCACCACTACCATCACCACCTTCACTACCATCATCTTCTTATGTTCTATCCATCACCTATCACATACCCAATCACCACTACCATCACCGCCTTCACTACCATCATCTTCTTATGTTCTATCCATACTTTACTACCATCACCTATCTCACACACCTAATCACCACTACCATCACCTTCACTACCATCACCACCACTACCATGGGCACTCTAGGAAGGAGAATAAGCCATCGGAAATTGTCTCATTACTCGCTGAAGGGCTTGTGGGGCGTGCCTGAAGGAGGAGGAGGAGGAGGAGGAGGAGAAGCGTCACCCTCCTCAGGAAATTGGGAGACACGCGGGGCCTATCTCCTCGCCTCCAGCCTTCCTCCTCCTCTTCCTCCCGTCTTCACCTTGCGTCATTGTTGTGATTGCATAATATACTTTCGATCCTGTCTTGAAGGCCGGCGATGGAAGATTTTACTGATTTACTTTTTATTATTCATATTCATTATTATTCATTAACAAAAGAGGTAAAGGTGGAGCAGACAAAGGTTCTGTAGTGGATCAAATGGCCAAGGGTTCTACAGGCTCAAAGGTTCTTCTTATTCATTTTTCTATCTTAATTTTGCTTCTCACCCCCGTGGTTTGGGTTATGTGAAGTGCTCATTAACCCGTCCGCTGCGATTGGCACAGATTTGTTCTTCACTGGTAGCCTGGTAACATACTTGTCCCAGGTCTTCCTCTGCCTCTGTGGTGGATAGTGGAGTGTTTCCCATGTGGTATTGGTATGCTGGATATCCTCTCCCAAGGTGCCGGACTTCACATTTTTCTTCATTGAATTGTAGCAGCCAATTTTTGCTCTATTCCTGTAGCTTGGTGATGTCTTCTTGTAGGAAATCCGCAGTCAAGGGGTTAAACATTATTATTATCCTCCTCTTCCCTTTCCATCTATTCCGTTTCCTCCTTTTCCTCCTCCTCCTTCGCCTTCATCTTTGCCAACCTTCCCCCTCCACCCTTCCGTCCCCCGTTGCTGATCAGGCTTGTTATAATCATCACTCACCTTATTGTTTGCTTAGTGGTGTTCCTCTCCCCGTCCTTACTTAAATATATACCATGCCACAGTAGTTCAGGAGTAAGATTATTGTTGTCATATTTCTAGATTCTCTCCGTCTTCTGGACTTTTTTTTTTCTGGAGTAGCGCCTAACGGGCCTTTGTTTTTGTTGTTGTTGTTTTTTGCCATTGAGCCGCCTTCCTTGCTGTAAAATAATCTATCTATCTACCTAATGTATCTATCTGTCTATATCTATTCATCTATGTATCTGTCTGTCTATATCTATCCATCAATGTATCTATCTGTCTATATCTATCCATCTATCTGTCTGTCTCTCACTAGCGTCATGTCTTTACCAAACACCTTCGTCATGTTTTATTTTCGTCTTCCACTGATTCATCGCCGCGTCTCTGCCCCGATGACTAACGCGTGGTGGCGGGGCGGGCGGCGTGTTGTGGCGTGGTGTCGTGTTGTGGCGCTGCCCGTGTTTGTGGCGCGTGTTAATCCGTCAAATGGGCGGCGGACGGGCTGATCCCAGGCGTGGCGGGTGGCGCAGGTGAGCGGGAAGGGCAAAGCGTTACTTCATTTCATTTCAATCCACCGGAGACTGACGCTGATGAATGAACCCCCGAGGCAGTGTGTGTGTGTGTGTGTGTGTGTGTGTGTGTGTGTGTGTGTGTGTGTGTGTGTGTGAAGTAAAACAGAGCTCTTGACAATCATTCTTCTAGTGACGCAGGAACACTATGATTTTCTACTTGCTCTGATAATTTTGTCGTGGTTTTTGACAAGTGCAGTTTACGTGGCTGAGTTGCTTTGTTATGCGTGACAAATGATCGTGAGTGTGTTGGCGGGGAGAGTGAAGGCTGCGGCACTCAGGCAGACCGCGGCGCCATCTGTCCAGGAAAGCATCATGTCCGGCAAGCACTGATGTTCCGCCACACAATCATCGGTGTGCTTGTGGACGCGTGGCAGCCGGCGCCGAGCAGCAGTGGGCTGGACGCGCTTAGTAGCTACTTAAGACAAACTATGTTGTGATGGTAAACAATCGTGAGGTCACCGTCAACGAGGCTCATGGCTGTGTGGGTGTCCGGCCATGGCGGCGGGTGGCAGCACGTGTCGTGCATGCATACAGGTGCACGGAAGGCCTCGCCAGCCTCGGCGCCGCCTCAGGCAGCGAGGAGTGGAGGCGACAGTGTTGCGAAAACAAGTAATCAAGCCACTTAATGCTCGGCAAAGTGTTGTGTTAAGTAGCTTCCCAATTTCAGTTTAACCACACTCGTGCAGTTTCATTGTAAATAAGAAAATAACAATTTGCCGGTGCCCCGCCTCGCATGTGAATAAATCGTTAGTTTCAAAATTGGGAATTTGTACTTCCTTATTCACATGAATGAGGGAGATTGGCCAATCATTTATTAACTTTAAACATCATCGCATTGCCTTTAATCACTCAGTAGATATTTAATGCGTTGATATGATGATCCCTGTTTACGTATCAGTATGATGATAATGCCCGTGATTATGATGTATTGGGCGTAAGCATACAAACTGCTTTACGCTTGGACTCGAATACCATTTATCTGGTAACTGCTCTCGCATTCATCCGGATTGACCTCGTTGTTCCGGTTGTAACGCTTCATCGTTGTCAGTCATAAGAACATAAGAACATAGGGAAACTGCAAGAGGCCGGGCGGCCTACACAGGGCAGCTCCAGAATCCCCCCCCACTACTCACGATGGGTGAGGTGTAGTTACAGGGGTTACAGGTAGAGGCTTGATCCTCGTTATACCGGCGGTACTATGCACGCACCAGTACCCTGTCGCCTTAGTGCACCTCACTCAGACAGTTTGTCGTGTAGCTCCGACTCTGTGTCTATGTTACCCACACGGCCGTCTACAACTCATGTAGTGGTAAAGGCTTTAATGATTTAGCTCAAAAGAAAAAGTAGCCCCTGCGACTTCCCCCCCCCAAAAAAAAATAGTTATTGCCGCCTAGTGTGATACAGGCTACATATCGTTAGGTCTGTTTCAGTAATTGTAACGTAACATTTTTGCAGTTGCCTTCAGCACCTTTTGAGTAGCAAGCTGCCCGACAAGAACCTCGGACCTCCGGGCGGGGCTAGGAAGGGATGGAGGGGGCGGACGTGTGGGCGTCGCGGCGTCACGTCATGATTTTCGGCTCTCGAGTCACGGGACACTTGATGAGTAGCACCGAGCTGCTGTAGTGAAGTGGCCCGTTGAATGCTGGCTCAGGGTCAGGGATGCAGCCTTCCTTACGTGTAGGTGACTGGCCGCTCCGGGGCAGGGTGAGGCAGCCTGGACGGTGGACTGAACTGGTTGGATGGTCCGATCATGGTCGTGCGAGGAAGCGTCATACGAATATTTGAGAGATGCGCCTTTTTTTCATCACTTCATTCTCATGCCTACAGTGGTGGCCGCGGCCTGAATGCTGATGGGGTGGCGGGCCTCGTGGCGGGGCTCAGCGAATGCAGCGGGAGGAAATATTTCATGGGGCAGAGACAAGGCAACCAGCGAACCCCACCAGCGGCTTGTTCTCGCAGGGCTGCCAACCTAACTCTGTTCGTTTGGTTGTTCTTGATGCCCCGTGTCTCAGGGGGGCACGCAGGTGACGGTGCGGGCTGGCTGTCGCGGCCACGCTGAGCAGCCTCTTCCCTTTAGTGCGTTGTGAATCCCGTTTGAACGTCGACCCTTCGTTCTGAGGGAAAAGAACATTATAATAATAACTTGTTAACTCGATTGACGGGGAGAGAGGGAGGAAGGGGGGAGACGCTTGGAGGCATTCCGCCCCAGCACCCCCTTTCCTCCCTCTCTCCGTCCCCCCCTCCTGTTACCCCCGGCTTCCAGAGCGGAGTTGCCACACAGCGTAGAGTTTGTCGCCTAACACCATCGATCTAAAACACTTTTCTATGCCCTGACATGCACAAACATAAATTATACGACGCAGTTTTTTGGTGAAAATGTAAACGGTGCAGGAGAGCAGCGTGTGTGAGCCAGGGGACACTACCTGTTGTTGCAATTTAAATGGGCGAGCGGCGGGTGGGTGGGTCTGGTGGGGGTAGCGTACCTGGCCGCCAGCCGTTGTGCTCCTCGGCCTCACGCGCACGCCACTCGCCAGTTTACCTGAGGCGCGCACAGAGGACGGGTGGGCTGATCCTCGCTCTCGTTGGCTGTGATAGTGATAGTGGTTGTGATGCGGTGATAAAAGTGTGTGTGTACCTCCAGTCCAGTGCAGCGTAGATGATACGAGCCACATAGCCCTATAGTGAAGTGGTGGAGTGCGTGCCGACGTGAGGGTGGTGTGTGGCGCAGCCGAGTTGTTGTAGTAGTGGAGGGACTTCAATAGGCCATGTGCAAGTGTTCCTTTGTGCTCGTGGCCTGCTTGGCGCTGGCCTGCCTCGCCTCGGCTCAACAATACGGCGATTATGACCAAGCTACCGGCGATGGAGCGGCAGGCACCAGTAAGTATTGTGGGGGTGACGAGCCATGCCCAGCCCCGCCCTGTTGCACACCACGGGCTGCAGGGCGACAGGCTGAGGGTTCATGGTGTGAGTTGGGAGGAGGGAGGGAGGGGGCTTTTTTTCTAATGGGTGTTTAAAGGACTGAATTATTGAGTACAGGGAAGTCCTTCAGTGTTTTTGTCCTAAAGTTACGCCGCATTTGCTGTACATGTGACCCGTTAGGAGATTCAGGTCTTAATATCGGCACAACCTGTAAAAATAAAGACAAAACGAGGAGTATCCATTAAAATCTTCCTATTCCCTATTTCTTGCACACCACATCTTTTCCAGGAAACTCTTCGTGGCTTCTGTAATTCTCTCATTTGCTTCACCACTCCGTCCCAGCAGCAGCACCATGCATTTCCTGTTCTTGCAATCCTCCCATTCACATCCCAGCCCATCTCCGTTGCTCAGACCTCTAAATATGTATAAGTTTTCCTGCTTACGTCCTCTTTCCTTTTCATATTAAAGCATGCTAAACAGTAACATGTATACAAGGTGTGCGTTAGGCCTCGTCAAGAAGCAGATCTGAAGAACAAAGGGTGAAGGGCAGCGAGGGTCAGCCAGGAGACAAGTGCTGTAGTGGCTGCGAACCTTGGCCGCGAACCTGCCCGCTCTCCCAGGCCTCTGTCTCTCAAGGTGTCTGTTGGCTGGCCGTTGGGCTCGAGGATTCTTTTCTTCCTCCGTCTTGCAATCTCAATTAAGGAGACTAATCGGGAACAGCTTATGGGCGTGTGTAATGCTAGTTTGGGGTTAAATTGTTTATTGAGAATTGTTAATCTATTTCATTCTAGATTACTTAACACGGGGAGACTGCGCAAGAGGATTAGTAGTTTGCAATAGCTCCTCATATTAGCAATCAATACGTATACACGAACACTTAGACTTAACTGTCCAGTCTTGGGGGGTTTAGCATACCAATAACGAGATTGCAGTTTAATCCCGGTATAGTTGCTTGTCACCCTCAGCGGACCAGTAACAGGTCTCTTGCAGCTGAAACCGAGATTAAGATGAAGAGCTCTGCCACACATAGGTGCCTGACCGTCGCGGCGGCCCTGGTGTGTGGGTTGGCTGGCTGCCCGTCGCTGCGGGGCCACTCACCGCCATGTTGGCTGGCCGCCGCCCTTGTGGTGTGCCCCGCCGTGAACACCTTCCTCAAGATCTTTATTCTGTGGGTGTGGATGATTTATTCTCTTAACGTTAAATGTTCTAAAAGGTTAACAGTAGAGTGAATCTGTAGGTGTTGCTCGTTAGCCTTTACTTCACACCTCCGGGACTTTGTATCGCTACTTGGGTCTCTACACTGTTATTAACTTTAGTAATAAATCTGTCTTGCGTCATCTAGGTATGAAAACAGGTGGTTACTCGTGACAGCATCGACAGGAGTATTGATCGCTTATGACCCATGACCCTTAGGTGACCTTAAGGCACGCTCTACCCCATAGGGGGGCTTCCCCCCTCTCAACCCCCACGTGAATGTGAACGTGAATCTTTACGGGGGCTCCAAACCCCCATCCCATGTCCCGAAGAAGTAATTAAGTATTCGTTAATAATCAGCCCGAATACAAAACTTCAGGAAACGCCGGGCGGAAAGCACGAATGGCTTGGTCCTTCAGCCACGTGGTCACCCGCGTCGACAGACGCCCCAGACCTCGGCCACGGGAAGCATTTCCTGGGCGTGGACGAGGCTGGTTGGCTGCTGGACGGGTCGCTGGCCTGGCTCACCCGCAGCCTGACCCGCCAAGGCCTCCGTGCGCGCTGAGGGATTATTTTCTTTGTCATGTTTCTCTTGTGACCAGCGGCGAGTTTATGGACCGTCGTGACTTGGCTGGAATTTGATGTGACCGTTTAATACTTTCATCTCTTAGCAGGTTCTTATCATCGTCCATCTTTTAAACTTCAATGTTTAATATGCTATTGGCGAAGTTTGTTGGTCAACTCTTAATAATAATTTCTTCACTTTCAAAGATCATTTTGCCTTCACATCACGACAAATTAATTCGTTTTGTCTTTGTGCAAAAGGTTGTCAGTACATTATCCTACATGTAAAATAAGCAAAACACTTGAGAAAATGGTGTTATAAAAAGCCTGAGACTCGATGAGATAATGATCTTGGCCAGCGCACCCGGAGTGGTCTAAAAATAACTCTGCGGACACAGCACGCGCGACAGTATTATGAAAACCACCGTGTATAGTTATTGGAATCTCCCTAAGTAGAAATGCCTCGGCTGGTCATCGCATACATGTCACCAGTTCCTTAACGTCCCAATTACCGTACAGTAGTTGTGAAAATGTGCTTGTTAGCCCTTAGGTGCGGTAGTTCGGTTTAGTGTGTGTGTGTGTGTCCCTTATAACCCCATAAGTTCTAGAGATGCTTTGTTCTAATTTAATGCTGAATACCGAACTTTTCAGGGAGGTGATAATTTACTGTAGCATAGTTTCACCGTAATTTCAAGTCGTTATAGATAAATGAAGGGAACGCCCCAAGTTCCGCCATGCTTTGGATGTTTATATCAAGTCCAGGTGTTTCCTAAGACCAATAGATTTCCCTCAAGATTGTTCATAAGTAGCCAATGAGTCAGACGAGGATCCGTTGACTCAGTATTTGTATATTCAGACGTATAATACTTCCAACAGGGGGACACATGGCGGCCACATTCTTAAGCGTTTCGATCCCCAATCTTGCATATTTTTCAAGGCTTTCGTGAGTTCTGAGCATTTCCAGGGGTAGTTTTATGACCCTGATTGTAGCTCGACCCTTCTGTACCACGAACCTAAAAAATACTCATAAACCCAATTGATCTTAATGGCATTTGGAAATAGTTGCTCTAATTTATCTTTCTGGTAAATATAAATAGTTATGAGAGGAAGCGTCTGAACACCAACCAATGTGTTCTAAGAGGTGTTCTGATGCGTTCACTGCTGCGTACCGAGACACTGTTCACTTCGGACCTCCTTCTTTTGACCTGTAACGCTTTGTATCGCTTCTTAGGTCCTCCTCCTGTCGTTCCTCCCTTCTTATTATTCACTCCTTCCTTTTCAGTGTTATGTTATTTTCTAACCTGAAATAGTTACTTTTCTTCACTCATTCAGATATTCCTGCCCTTTGTTCCCAGCACTGCGCGAGGAACACTTTTGCCAACTTTACCATTCTTTCAGTTTCCTTTTTGTCCCCATACAGCCCCAAACTTACTACCCAACTACCGGCCTTGGACATGCTTATCCCCTTAACCACCAATGTAAATAAAAGTTCATACTGCGGCCCGTAAGCGATCCTGTAAGTGTATATTCACGATGCCTGGTTTTAAAGCGTCGCACTAGTCTTTACTAAAAATGTGGATTTGTCTTATCTGATCCATTTTTTCAAGGCGTGGTTAGTTGGTTGTTATTTTTTTTAACTGTACGACCGAGTTTGTAATTTGTCCACTTAACTCTGAAAACCCAACACTTCAATAAGTTTAAGTTGGTTTTGTTGACTTTTTTATAAATTTAATAAGACAGAGTTTGTAATGTGCCCCAAGAAAGGAAATGAAAAGCCAAACTAGACACTGCTTTAAAAAAAAATACGGATCCCCCGCATAAAAAAAATCTGGCGCCAGTCTCCTGCTTTTCTCCCATTCCCTTTCATCCCTCCCTGTTCCTTCCACTTCCGTCCACCCCGCCCTGTCCCTTCCACTCCCACCTGTCTCTTCCACTCCCTCCCTGTCCCTTCCACTCCCGTTCACCCCTCCATATCCCTTCCACTCCCATCATCAAGACATTCTTCTCCCAAGTGTCCCCTCTCGTTTCTGTCCTGTCTGTTTTATCTTTTTTTTTTAGTAAACATTCGGTGAACTTAATTCCATCACACCACCTGAAGGCTTGTTAAATTTCCCGGACTTTCTTCTCGTTATCATTTAGACGTCTGACGCGCTGCACAGGTTCTTTGGTTTTCTTGGTCTTCCTTCTTTTGTAGCTTTAAATTATTCTTTCCCAGTTTCCGGCTGTCCTCACCCACATTTTCCCCGGTCATTGCCATTTTTGTATTCGTCGCCTTTTACGTCATCTATTTTTGTTTCTTTTGACCTGTAACGCGTTGTATCGCTTCTTAGGTCCTACCCTCGGTCCTCTCTTCTTATTCACACACTTTTCTTTTCAATAGTAGGTCCTTAACTTTTCTCACTGTAATACGCTATCGCATTATAATTTTCGCGTTGCTAAAATCACTTCATTTTTTCGTATTATAGTTCCAGCATCGACCTCCACCCCAATTCGGGCATTTAATATAATATTCAGTTTGGGTCATTTTCCACGTATCTGATCGGTGTCTCATGACGGACGCACTGATTGAAAGCCCTTCGTTTTTAGCACACCAAAAGTCAGTCGAGTTTGCTTTCGTGTAACTCGTGTTAGAACGTGCTAGCAGACTAAAAGATCAGTTTGAAAGAAAATATTTGATATTTATGGAAGTAACCTTAATTGACAAAAGTCTAAATTCTAATATCAATACTACAAAATACTTTTAATGCAATATATTTAACCATCTACTTAGCACTTGCGAAAGATTTCACGTAAGGATCCGATGATAATTATGCTAATTCTAATCACCTGGCGGGGAGCCCGATTTTGGCTCAAGTGGCTCATATATTTTGGCGGGCGGCGTCAGCTCAATATCCTGTGCACATCCTACCAAGATGAATGGCCGTAGCAAGGACCGAGTTGTGTGCCACATGTACTGTTTTTTTTATCACAAATCGAGAAATAATGATTAAAAAATATGATGAAAGTATGTGTTGGCTAAAAGATTTAACCGAACGATCACTAACAGCCAAGGTCTTCCGATAGTTCTGTCTCAAATGCTGAAAAATAAGTACATCTACTTGTATTGTTTACCCACTTAAAATCATTGGCCACGAGTGTGTGTTGCTGCACTTTCAAGAGATGGAAAGTTTTTGGAGATTTATATCTGCTCTAATTATTCTTCCATAGATTAATATATTAAATAAACTCTTGACATTCCATCAGTTTGTCCATCTACACTGTACAGACTGGTGGCCACGTTGCCCTGGTGTCCGCTAAAGATACACCAAACTCCTGCAATAGTTGGCGTGAAATTAATACAGGGGCATCATAAACTGGGTAACGACAGACAAGCTATTGGCCCCTAGCTCCCTATTGAGTAGTTAATTGCCTCGGTGCAATTTTAAAATCTCGAATACCCAAATCTTTGAAAATTCAAGATTCATGTTATGCTGGAGTGTGCCAATATACCCTGTCTTACTGAGCCTCCGTGACGACGTAATGAAACACACCCTAAAGACATCCTTCAACACTTTTTTGTCCTAACACTGGCAATGAAACACCCTAAAGACATCCTTCAACACTTTTTTGTCCTAACACTGGCAATGAAACACACCCTAAAGACATCCTTCAACACTTTTTTGTCCTAACACTGGCAATGAAACACACCCTAAAGACATCCTTCAACACTTTTTTGTCCTAACACTGGCGAGTTGGCTCCACGCCTTGGCGAGATGGGTGTGTCGTTTGTGAGCGGCAGGTCCCTAAAGTCCCCTCGCTCAGCCTGTCTGCCTCGGCTCACACCATTGTCCTTACTGTTGCTTCATTACCGCAGCACTAAAGACTGAATTGACTTCGACGGCGAGTGTTTGTGATGACTGCCACTCAGAACGAATATTGTCTTCTGAATGACTCGTACTCGGCGGCATCGTCACCAGGATATGGAAGCTAGCGTTCATTTATCGCGGACATTCTACTTGTGACTGAATCGCAAAGCAAGGCCACATTATTCTTGATCCTATTGTCGCTCTTCCCCTAAATTTCACTTATCTTGCTTAGATCTTTCTACTTATTCCCCCTTCTCATGCACATCTTCTACAGGTTGATTTACCGATTATTTTTCACTATAGTCCTTCACTTAAGTCCGACCCAAGCTGACACCATAAACCTAACCGTGTTTGCAAGCTGAGTGCTGATTGGCTACTGCTGTTGCTTCCAAGTTTTCTTTAACCTTTGTGTTTATCTCACGCAGCACTTTCTGCTAATCTGCACTGTGCTTACGAACACGCTTAGGTTTATGTTGTCAGCTTGGGTTAGACTTGAGTGAACAGACTATAGTAACTCCACCTTGAGTAGTTAATTAAGAAGGCAGACCAGTCCGATCACCAACAATCTGAAAGTATTCCTCTTGACTTTCTTCGCCGCCTCAACGAGATGGGCGCGTGTTGTGTGCGCGGTCGGTGGCCCCTTGGCGTAATGTCGCTCATTGTAGTCACCATTTACAGTGCCCCATACAAGCGTAGTCAGGGTCTGCGTGCTTTCTTGCGGAAGGCACTTGAACATGTGAACGGCACATCAAATCTCAATGTGTGAACCTGGTTAGAGGACAAGTTTAGGGTAGGGAGGGAATTGTGGCTTTCTGCTTATCTCCCAGTACAGCATTTCTTTGACACAAACTCCCATTCATAATAAGATAACACCCATATCTAATAGTTTCATACCGGCCAGACGACACTTCCTGAAACTTGCGTGGGACTAAATCACCCACGTGCCGCCGCCGCCACTATGGTAGTTCTGTTGGTGCCTCGGTGACGGGCTCGCTATGTTACATATTCATTTAATTAACATGTGTATCCATGCAATATCTGTAGTTGGTCGGAGGAGTAACTTTCTTGCCTTTTCTTTCCAGGCGCTCGGAGTACAGACTCTTCGCTCATCTTCAACCATAACCAGATAGTCGTGAACCCCGGCGACCCCGTCAACCTGGACTGTGGAGTGCGGGGGGAGAGTCGCTACTGCATCTGGGAGAGTGACAACGGCCAGATCTACCAGGTAAGGCGAGACGTGAGGCGCAGGTCAATACAGAGAAAGTGTTTAACCTGAATCTGCAGAGGTGATTGTGAGGTTTTGAACACTAAAAGAAAACAGTTTATGGGAAAAAAAAATGAAACTTTGATCCAATTATTGGCTGCAGCGATGACTACTGCGCCGGTGAACAGCTGGCTGGCCTAGATCTCTAAACGATACAAAGAAATTTGGAACACAGATTTGCGGATGGAGAATCACAGATGAAGTTGCAAAAAATAAATGGTCTGATAATTAAAAGCTTCTGAGCGGCGACTAGAAATGCTTACTGAATGGAAAAGGACCAAGAATCGCCATCTCCTTAGATACATATATTAATAAACTGTCTAAATACATCCCACCATGAGCGGCTCTTCCCACCTGTCACCAGAATTTTTTACAATTTTTTTTAATATGCTTATAAAAAATTGAGGACCGTAAGGGTGCCGAACGGTTAATTATAAATGATCTCACAACATTTGAAGCGACATTGAGTGGTGGTGGTGGTGGCGCCTCAACCTTTGGCGGAGCAGGATTTGTAACCTTGAACTTGTGTGAGATGCCAAGACGATCGCGGCCGTTTGTCTATTTATAGCACACGCTTCCTAATGATACGGTAATGTTAGTCCACACGAAGAGGATAGACCAGTTTCACGGCCCAAGTTTCTTTGTAAGGGCCCTAACCAAGCTATATTCTCGATAATGTTCGGGTTTTCTGCTCTGCACCAGATGCCAACGAGTTAATGTAGTTTCCCCACATTCCTTGCATTTTTTTTTTTTTTTTTTTTTTTTACGCCTATAGCCTTGAGGGGCCTGGATGGTAGTCTGCCCCAGCCCGTCATGGCGCAGGCAAGTGTTTATAGTGGCGCCATCTTCTCTTGGCTCATGCTTCCCCCCGGAGTTCCTCCTTGATTCACTTGGATGGTTTCTTCTAGAGTCCGGGTTGATGGGTGGTTTTCAGGACAGCATGTGGGTAGTTTTAAGCCACTCGGCGGTGACTGAAAAATCCGAGGTGGTAGCGTGGGGATTCGAACCTGCCTCGTCCATCACGCGGTGAATGTGGGCCCAGCACGCTACTACTCAGCCACTTCCAAGTTGTTTAATTACTTTACAAACCCATCGAATCGAATTGGAGAACTGGAAACGTGACAAACCCACGGAGTCGAACTGGGAACTTTTTTTATAGTGTCGCGTTAGACTGAGAAATGACTGTTGCGAGGAGGGAGGAAAGGGGATGCGTTGCTCTATGGTGGGACTTTTCATCTATTACGCGACCTCGGTGATGTGGAATATTACAAAGGTCATTGTTAAACGTATCGGGCTCCCATTACACGATTATTTTCCAAGGCCACCGTGAATTCTAACCCGGTTTTCATGTGTGTTTTTCCCGTCCAAGATGCAGAAGTCTGGTAAAGCCATCACTGAGATCACAAAACTGCTCTATGGAAATCCGGCAACTTCTATGGGAGACTTTTTAAACAAGCGTCTCTTGTTGCAATTTACTTAGTTTATATTTTTCTCCACCCAGAGTTGACGTATCTACCGTGTTGATTATGGTGGAATATTGAGTACCGTACCTGTGTTGCTGGAAATTAAAGGTGTAGTGTCCAAGGCATGTGTCAGGCTTTGTGTAACTCATCGTAGTCATCAGGGCTGCTTGTGCTCCTGACCCTGAATGAAAAAAAAATCTGCGGAACCGTTTGGGCGAAAAAGAAAGTTTGATTACGGGGGAAAGATTTCAAGCCTTTTCTTTCTAAGCCGTCGTGCGTTGCGAAGATAATGTGACTGGTGGAGGAGGACATTGGTAGTTTTTTAACATAATTGAAAACTTGGTCCTTAATTGAGCAATGGAAGACTTAACGGGTTCCCATCTTTAGTTAATGCGAGAGAAGACATCTACTTTAATATAACAAACTCTCTACCCCTTTAGAGGCGGGTTAAGAGGGCCTGTAGCCTACTGTATTAACGTGATACTGAATTCAGATATACATTCATTCCAAGTGATTATTTTTTCTTGACTCCCCGTCCGCTTTAATAACTACTAAATAAAACTCATTTTATCAATTACGTAGGCAGAATTTGATATTTCCCTGACATTTTAAGGGTTTAGTGACGTATTTCCAGTACACCATGCATTGCTGTTTCTATCCAAGCCCGCGTTCCATTTTGCGAAGGCTGTGACTGGTTCATGTTTACGGAGCCTCAGGGCGAATTAGTGTCAGTCATGGAGGGGACTAGGGCTGTAATCAGTAAAATCGTTATGGAATTATCGGAATCAGAATAGGGAGGTATAGTGAGCAGAACTTGGCCTATATCGTTGGTTTGCTGCAGAGTTCGCGAGAGGTAGGATGATTCTTTTAACCCATCCTTGTGATTCGAGCGTAGTTTTTTCTTTCTCTCAGATAGCGGGACTGCAATTTCAGCGGCTTGGTCTCTACAGCCACCGGTCGATAAGATGAAAGAATCTCGTTGGCTAAAAGAAGTTGCATCGTTTGTAGAGGATCAAAAGATACCTCGGCCCACATGTTTACTTTTTATTTATTTAAACAAATACATACACATTGCTCTTACATGGGTCGTGTGTGTGTGTGTGTGTGTGTGTATTAACCTGCAGAAGTCCTTTTCCTTGAGGCATCTATTCTAAAGCTTCCCTCAACCGTGTCGATCACTCTAAGCACGACACAGTCACTATCAGGCAGGGATTTCCATAACACTATCAGGCTGGCACTTCCACAACACCGTCACTATCAGACTGGGATTTCCACAACACTGCCAGGCATTATTAACCCAGTAGCAGCGGGAATCATGTTTCTTAATGGTCCCTCTAAGCGAGAAAAATGAGAATCATCACTCACTCAAACCATTTCATAATATTTATCAAAGCATTTGTGATCAGTTTATGTATCATCTATTTTGGGGGGTTTAAATCATGGCACAAATTTGGCCCGTCGCTGCTGCACGGTAAAGCCACAAATTGATATGTGAATCCCTATTAGTTATATATATTTACCCACAAAACTATATATTTGTATTTCGCAAACGTAAGACAGACAGGATAAATTAAAAGGGAAATTCTCCTTTATGAACCAGGGTGAAAGAAGCAGTAGTTCTATGCAGACAAAGTTATCAGGTGTTCGTAAGTGGCAGTCTCTGAATCTTGCTCTCGTTTCAGGTGGAAGACGTGTACGGTAACGTGTATGACGGCCTCAGCAAGCCCGAGAACACGGTGGGCAACGAGTGCGGCATTGTCATCAACTCCGCGGACATCAGCCACCACGGGAAATGGACGTGCAAAGTTTTCGTGGTCGGGAACTCTCTGCTCGGCTCCAAGAACGTGGTAGTCACAAGTAAGCAAACACTTGTCCTATTTATTCAGGTTATGTATTACTCTATTTCCCAAGGCCACAGTGAATTCTAACCCGGGTGGTTTTTTTTTTTTTTTTTTTTTCCCGTCCAAGATGTAGAAGTTTATTTTATCTTTACAAGCTCCAAGAACGGGGTAGTCACAAGTAAGCAAACACTTGTCCTATTTATTCAGGCTACTTATTACAGTTATCCATCTTTACAAGCTCCAAGAACATGGTAGTCACAATAAAGCAAATATTTATCCTATTTATTCAGGCTACTTTGTTTTTTATCGCCTACTCATGTTTACAACGCGTCACTATTTTCATAAGAGCGTAATCCATACAAATTATCTTCCCGTTGTAAGATTAGCCAGTCCATGTGCTTTGAAGGTCTGAAAAGTGTCAACTCCCAGGGTTATTGATTAGTATACTCCTTGATTAGGTTTATTATCCCAATGATATCTTTTATGAAGTTATCAGTTAGTTATCCAGTTTTTTACTAGGTACATTTTTGTTCTGCATTGTGGTCGTAGGTTAACTTGTATAAGATGGGACCCGTCATCCTTAGAGATCGGTTACAGTTTGATGAAGTGTTTCAGGAAGGCGATAAGCAAAGCTAAAAAATGACTGGGGCAGTGGTGATTGGCAAAGGTCAAGCACTCATTTCATGCAAGAAAATTTTAATGTTGGTTAGAAAGCATGATATGGAGTGCAGACAGATGCACAGGAGCCTCTTGTAGTCCTTTATCCCTGTACCATTTTGTTCTTGAGTATCCCCACTGATTTAATACTTGTTTCAGTCAAACCGACAAACCCAGTCCTGGAGATAGACAGCCAGAGGAACCTTATAGTGAACAGCGAGGAGGAGCGGCCCGTGGTGTGCTCGGTGGCGGCGGCGCGGCCAGCAGTGGCCATTCGGTGGTATCTCGGGGACACCGACATCACAGCCTCGGCGGAGAATGAGGAGACTCCAACTGACACAGGGGTAAGAATCTTTTTACAGCATGCTTGTAAGGTATCGAGCCAGGGCCCTTCTCATCTATATACTTGTTTATGAAATATCGTGGGAGGGAGGTGACGTTTTTTTTAATAGTATACCTTTGTTTCCCTTGTGAATTAATTTTAAAGGTTAGCAATATCCTGCTTGAGTCTGGTATTTTTACTAGTGTGAGTACTGCAATACACATGAACAGGGAGATGTGAGATTTGGTGATGGTGGTATGTGTCAGGGTGTGTGATGTCACCATGGATGTTTAGCGTTCATGTAGATGATTTCTCAAAGATAAATGACAGCCAGATTACACAAGTTAGGCTCAAGACCAAGAGTGAAATACAAGCAGTCAATGGGGGCAGAAAGTAAGAGGAAGCTGTTGAGGACTTTGGATAAATTGAGGGCATATAAGAGGAATGAAAGTGCCGTTAGGAGTAAGGTTATGGTATTTGAGACCGGGAGAGAGAGCATTAAGGAACCAGGGCTTATGGTTTTACAGGAGGGGTTACGAGCCTCTCCCAAACCAATCCAGATGAGGAATTTGCCTGACTGCTAGGGTAATGTAATGCCCCGGAGGAAACTAGTTCACTTGTAGGAACTAGAGATTTGGTGCGCATGATTTTCTACTTATTTAATCTTTTTCATTTTGCTTAAAACACTAGTAAATGAAAGTGGTTAGCAGTTCAACAGGCATTGTCTATTGCCTTCACTGTACAAGGGGACTTTGCATTTTTCTGTTTTACTGCAAACTTCACAAGATTCAGTGACTAAATATTATTTGCATTAGCTCATGTGTGCATGAATACTTATTTTTCCCTTTGTGGCCTTCATTAAATTTTTAATATACAACAGTAGGCTTTACATATTTTCTTTATTTGTGCAGGGCATCTACAAGAGTGTGTCTACCCTAAGAAGGCATTTCCAACCAATGGACAATGGAAAGATACTGATGTGCAGCATCACACACCAGACACTTTCCGCACCCGCTAATACCTCCGTCCCCGTCAGCGTTGTGTGTAAGTATGGCTGATCTCTACCACTATACACTATACATGCTCCCTGACAATGGCTATAATCCTTGGCTAGATTAAAAGATAAATTTACAATGTGCCAGTAAATGTGGGTCATTAATTATAAGTTTCTCTTTCTGTTAATACCATCCCAGCTGAAATATTTAATTACTACGTGTTAAAAATATACCCAGGTCAGGATAAAGTATATTAACACCAGAAAGAGGAGTGAGATACATTTGGAAAGGCATTTGTCCTGCAGTGAACTAGTAATGGATAAGTAAATCACTCTTTTTAGTCGATGGTTTTTAGTAATGGCTAAGTGGTTATATGGCCATGGGTTGTAAAGCTATATCTAAAGCTCCTCAGATGTTATTTCCTACCTGTTAACCTACATAATTTTCTGTTCTTTCCAGTCAAGCCACTTGAGAAGCCAGTTACAACATTCTACCAAATCCAACCTGGTAGTGATTATGACATGAAATTCAACTTCTCTGCAAACCCCGAGCCCACCAAACTGGAGTGGCAATATGGAAGCAATCTCGACAACCCAGAGGGCTCCGTCTCAATTCCTGGTATACAAGATCGCTATTCTGCAGATTTAGAGGTGAGAACATTTTCTGTTTTGTAGCAAGCGCTCCTGAGGGAAGGCCTATAATAAACGCTCTTTCTTATACTTGTACATATCTGGTAATTAATAGTGACCGTATTCAGGGGTAAGTTTTAAAAGACCCAAGAAAATTTAACTACAATGCTTGAAATCATGGGCCTGTTATTATCTTAGCTTATCTCGGGCCATGCTTTGTTTCTAGTTCTCGGAAAAAGTTTCCATATTTTATCAATATTGTTCAATGAAAGTCAGAGTATAATTTTTTATGTTTATCTCATAACTTCAGGATCTGGGCCATGGAAGGTACACAGCCAAGCTGCTAATTCGTGGCTTCACCGAACAAGATGCCATGAAAGAATATCAGCTCGTGGCGGAAAACGAATTTGGTGAAACTCGGTACAGAGTCAAGCTATCGATGCACGATGCTCCACAAGGTAAACCCAATGCAATAGTTATATGTTTAAGTGATTCATTCCGCTCAACTGATGCACAAAAACTTTAAAAATCCTACTGGTCGGTTTAAACCCGTGTGTTCAGCAAGCATCTAGTAGCAATAAATTTGTTAAATTTGAAATTAAGTGCTGTGAAGGCACGAGTCCCTTGCTTTGTTTCTGGTGAATTTGTGGTCTTAATATTGCATCTTGCTAACATCCCCTTGCATGTAGAGGGTTGACATGCAGTAATAACAGTCAATCCTTTTCAAAAGATAAATATAATTCAATGTTGCTTTGTGTTGGGGTGTGGAAATGTTTTTGTGTGTCCTTGTCCCCTTTTTGATTTAAAGATGTCTCATTGATTATTTGTGTTATTGTTGTAAGCTTGGCATGAATTAACATGACTATAGACAATGAAGTCAATCATGTAAGTGAAGACTTCTCCTCTGCAGCAAGACACGGTAAGCCGTGAATCTTCCATCTAACATCCACCCCATAATGCTGCACCTGCACCACCCACCCCAGTAGTGGCCAGGCAGAGCTGCCAATGCAGTGCCAATTTTACAAAGCAAAGGAAATTTAAGCTACTTAAGGCATACCTAATTAAAGCTTCTAAAACATTCCAAAATATTTTTGAGATGTTTATTGGTCACTTCCATCCCCTGAAGAAGATAGCAAAGGACATCTGGAACATGTAATAAAAAATATCAGTTGAGGAAGCCATAGGCATCCCATGAGAGCAAAGATTACATTACAAAGATCCAGACTTGAGGCTTTCATCAATACAAATGATTTAAACAAAAAAAATATCCATATTGGAACAGCAGTATGAGGCAGCTAGCTACCTTACATTATCAGGTTCAAACTACACGGTCTCTCTTCTTCCACTTTAGAAACTTTTGTTTCTTAAGATGGTTTTGTCTTTTAATGCATCAGTTGTGGTGTTACATGTTTGTCTTGTCTCTCCCCTAGATGGTGACTCTGAAACAAGCAACCATGACAAAATTCCACCCTCTGAGTTATCAGTGTCTGTTTTTGATGAGACCGAGTCAAGTAAGTCAGGGTTCTCGCGTCCCTCTTGCCCAGCAGTGGTCATGATATTGTTACTTCTATCACTCAGACACTGTTCTTGCTATGTTGACTAACATTCTAGAATGTACATGTCCAACACATTGGTCAACTACTAACAAACTTTAAAAGATACTGATGCCAGTGCATTTCATCAGTTGTGGGAAAGTAGATGTTGAAATTTTGCAAGTTCAGAGTTCATCTAGGGTTACAAGGTACTTAAATTGCATGAAATCTAAACAGGTTTTGTCAGTTTCCTCTCCTTAATTTTCCTTTCATACATTTGGGTACTCAGAATTTTCAATACTCTTCAGGATGCTTTTTAAAATATTGTTGGGGCTTCTGAAATGTGATATCCTTTTGACCAGATGTTGCCAAGCTATCTTAATATCTGTCCGTAGAAGATAAAAGAAATACTCTACTGTTAAAAGGTAACACTCTTCCTTCTTAAGAATATGCATGCTCTATGTTGCATGATGTTTACGTATTTTCTACTTCGCATGCTTGTGTGCATCAGTAAAAGTAAGTATACTAATAATATCAAGCAAGTGTTATATTTGCAGACTTCATTGAAGAATCAAATTTTGCTCTTTGTGCATGATGTTTATTATCCTGGCATAGCAGCAGCCTTACTGGTGAGGCCTAGCTGTTGCTGTGCCCTGTGCCGGAAGAGTGTTCTCACTACTGGTTTCCCTACCCCAGACACACTGAGCGGAGGAGCCGTGGCAGGCATCATCATTGTCCTCCTTGTGGTGGTGGTGGCTGTGGTGGCGGCAGGCTATGCTCGCTACCGCCAGATGTTTTGCTTCGGTAAGTACTCAAAGCTTTGGTGGAAGTGGCTATTGTGAGCAGGGGGGGTGGGGAGGGGGATAATGTTTCAATAAGTTTCTAATGCATGGATTTTGGGAGTTACTTCTATGGGTCTGATTGACATGACAGCTGCTTTACACATTCATTGCAGTAAACCTTGGCCACATAGTCTAAACATTTTCTTTAAAGATTCCTTATTTTTTTGGTTAAAATAATGACCAGGATATTTAGTAATTTCAATTAAGTTTGTGGCAAAAGAAAAAAAGTAATTGGTATCTCTATCCACCTCAGACATTTGATCCACTAGCTACATAATTTTTGATAGAATAAAATTGGCATCTTCATACAGAGAAGGTCAGTGATGATATTTGGCATATTTACACAACACGCTTTTGTCAAATTCTTCACCTGCACCTCGTGTTCTAATTATAATTTTGTATTTCCACAAGTAATACACAATTTTTTTTAATTATAAAGCACTAGCCACCTATAAAGAGCCTCAGAGTTGCCACTTAGTGTGGTAGTTCTCATTGGAGAAATTGTAATTCCTAACGCTTCATCGCACCTTAATTAAGTCAGGGCACAAGCTGTGGACACGAAACCGTTCAGAGTATGCTGCAATACTCCGTACGAAAGAAACTGCTAGTCATGCAAGTCGTCTTAAAGTAATATGAAAATTAAAGGTTCTTCAATATTAATGACATTACTGCAATATTTTTTTGTGTATGAGAAGATTAAATGACCCTTTGTCAGGCAGGGTCTGTTAAAAAAAATTTGATCCAGTATGCCTTGCCCAAAAGTGACAGTTTGTCAAGAGAACATAATGTCAAAGGTTATGTTTCTTCACCTTTCATACTCTACTCATAGCAAACAGCAAGGAAGGATCAGCAATGTTAACATTGCAAATGCTCTGACTTGTGACTATGGAATTAATTACATATAGCTTGAAAAATTTGCATAATAATAGCCCTTAACAGGAGAAATGGTCACTTTGAACAAAGGTGAAGTGCATGGTCTTAAATAATGCCAGTCACTTGTAGTCAGTTTAGGGTTTTATGGCGCTCTGTAACGACATACTTAGTCATGAGGGCTTGCTTGGTTGTTGAAAGGTTACAGATAAGGTTATTTATATGCTAATATAAGGCCTTGCAGGGTGGGGGGAGGGCAGTCTTGGTGCAAAGGTTGTGAGTATTGTCAACAGTGATGCCTGTTATCACTCCAGTTGGCCTCTGGTAGAACCTTGGTGCAGCCCATTAGGAAAACTGACGGCATTAAGCTAGAGGCATGGAACACATGATTGTGGCACCGTAGGAGTAATCATAGGCTGCCAAAAAACATTCGTGAGACAAGGGCGGTGGTGTTAATTTGGCTTATATTACCTGTAGCCCAGACAACTAGTGCCTCTTTAGTTCTTGTTTTGTAATTGATGTATATTCTCTTAGCTTTTCAAAGATGACGAATTATGCCCTCCAGCGGTTCAGTCAGCCACAGCAGAGGTAAAGGATATAATTATCATACATCATCACTATGATTTGCTTTTGCTTTTATGTCTGGTACACCCTCTTGCTTCAGTCCACTGGATGCAGAGTAATAGCAGTGTAGGCTGATTATGCTTATGAAGATGACCACTGCATTGTCCTACAAACCAGCATCAACCCTTTCTTGTTGGGGTTTATTTATAATAGTTTTAGGTCTGATTTGCAATCTGTAATATTTAAGTTTGCTTCATGCTTTATTCCAAAAAGTACCTTTACTTTGAATCAAGCTCACCAAAGCTGGGAGTTACTTGAAAGTCAAAGGACGTTTAGATTTGCTTGGTGACTTATGGTTTTGGATTTGGAGTTTTTTGAACTTGTGGAGCAGCAAACTGTTCTGTTCTCATTTCAGACCGTAGTTAGTTCTGGACAGGTTTTTTTAGTCAGTGAAAGCATAATTTTTTCCCCCTAAAGATTATGAAGATATAACTCAGTTCTGTATAGTCCAGTTTAATGCTGGCATAAAGTTTCTGGAAAGGCTGCTCTACATATTGATATTGAGGAGAGTAGTGCATTTCGGTGGGTAGGCAGAGAGCAGTACATTTGGGCGGGTGGGCAGCTCATCACACTTCATATACAATGTGACTGAGTACAGTGTTTTGGAGCACAACCTGTAGCTCACATGGAACAGATCTTTCATAGAATGGTGCATTCCTAAAATTTCTTTAGAGCTAGAAACAATGACTGTCTTGCATGACACCTGAAAATTTGACTACATAATCTGGCAAGGTTTACTGCATTGAGCGATCAGGACTGCCGTTTGACAGCTCCAATATTTTAGGATTACTTTTTTTCTATAATTTGGGGTATGCATGAGCATGGATGGATGATTTTTAACATCTATTTTCATTGCATGTGTGCCTTGATGCAGAAACGTGTATTGTCTTTGTTCCATTTCAGTTTTCTATTAATTTTATTTATAAAGGGAATAACTAACAGGAAGTGTTAGCACTCAAGGGAAGGGAGACAATCAAGCAAAGGGAGGGGTATATCCATCACGTAAAAGGGCTTGTCTAAAATTATTTAATGTCCTATTGATTCACAATATCTGTATTCACCCAAGTGCATGTCTGCATGAATGTGAGATTATGGCATAGCTGGTAGATACATCATGAGAATGATTTGAGTAAAATCTGAAAGGTATTGATTTTATTTCATCCAGACTGTTTAGGAAACCATTCCATTACTTTGTAATGTTTGTTGCCCTTAAATATGTATTTAAAATAAATGGCCAAAACACTTGCATGTCTTATAAGATGGGAATTTCATAACGATCTTCAGACTTCACTAATCTAAACATGAGGACCTAACATACTTAATCTCTCGCTATGAAATCTTCGTCCTCAAATGAAAAAAAATTCTGGATACCTGGAGTTCATGCTGAGCGCAAGTGCTTTGGTTTACAGTGTCGGCTTGAACTGTAAGCTCTCTTTATTCTGTATGATTTGATTAGTTATAATTTCTCACGAAATTAGGCTTTCATTGCGTGGTTGCAAGGATAATTAACACAAGAATATTTCGATGCCACAAACAATGCATGAACCATAGTGTAAGGGTGTTGCCGGTGTGGTGGTGCAGGGCCATAGTGGTAAAGCCATCATCTAGCCGTGATCGTAACAAACTGTCACTACAGTTAGTTGTCTATATTTAGTTACTTATTCTTGATTTCATTCCTTCACATTTTCAATGGAGAGTATCTATTTCCTTCCACTTATACTTGATTAGATTGTTTGCATAACTTCTTGAGTCATTGTATATTTTTATGACAGTAATGATGGGGATAAGCCAAGACTATATTAAGCTAACTTTTAAAAGTATTGATGTAGAGATCGTCAATTTTAGAACTTGAGGTGGTTTTTCCATCTTAAATGCAACCACCTTTGCCTAACATTTCTTTAACTAACTTTCGGCCCGGTCTGCCACAGCCTCACGAGCCGAGAGCAAAGCCCACATCCAAGACCCAGAACGCAACGAAACTGACAATGGCACGGCCAACGATGCTATAAAAAACTCCACAGACCACGTTAATGGCAAGACAGACAACACAGTGGCCAATGGCAATGGAAACTTGGAACAGACTCAAGTGGATGAGGTCAACAATGAGAAAAAGAATACAGATGTGTGAAAAACCCTTGTCATACAAAGTGAATGCTTGAATGAATCTCTTTTTATCAATCAGTACACAACTTCACATAGCAACGGCTTCTACTCATTCAGGAGGTAGTGTTAGCACAGGCTCCAAAACATTCAAAGCATGTATGGAAGTGTTTTGTGGAGAAGTCCTCCACAACTCAGCCCCACTTACTGTCTCTGGATAATGTACTCCCAAACCACCTTAACTAACGGGTGTACAGCAGTAATTTGATGAATTCCAGCTTGGCTTCTTTCATTAGTTATTACTCAGGTGATGTAGCCTTTTCTGGGATACATGAAGTTATTGCTATACAGCCAATGGTTATTGTGCCTTAGAAAGGGTGTAAATCATCAAGGGACTCTGTGTAAGTATTTACGTGGGCATATATTCTGTGTGCTGAAAGAATGCTATATTTATACACTGAATTATGGCGTGTGTACACTTTCACTGGTTAGCTTAAGACCTTCAATGTTGCCAGTCCTCATGCTGATAAGTGTGCTGTTCAGTCATTCCACATTTAGACATCACAGGTCACATATAGCTTTACTTGTTCATGGAATGAGATGAGGAACTTTTGAGTCCCGTCTCAGCTCAACCAATGATGTACAGTCTCACTTTATCCTTATTTGTTTTTTGGATGGAGCCACTGGGGCTTTCTGTAATGTGATGCCCACAAAGCAGTGTGAGGGAACACTGGCAGCACAAACTCAGGGTCTTGGCTGGTCTGGAACACGTGCCTCCCTCTCCACCACCTCCAAGCCCTGTGTCCGTGCTGCCTCGCCCCGCTGTGATGTGGGATGGTGGACAAAGGACAGTCTAGTCCTCACTGATTTGGCAAACTTGCCACCTCATTTTAACAAGGCTAATTTTAATATGTAAAGAGAAGTATATCGGTCACATTCTTGTATATAATATTGTCCATATATATTTTTAGATGAAATAAAAATGCTTGGTATGATTTTGAGTTAAAATGCATTGTATCTGTCAATTAAGAAGTACTCTTAAAGGAAACCTTGTTATGTTACAAGACTTAGGTATCCACAAATTTGGCAGGTCTAGGTATCTACATGAATCTGACAACGTTCATTAAGGAAATATTCTTGTGAACTTCTGGTAGGCAAAAGTCTTGGATGGTTTCAACCTGAAAATACATGGAATTTCAAAGATTGGTTTTCAACTTTCTGGAGCCGTTGTTGTGGTCACTAAAAGATCTAGGTAACATTCAGTGTTTTTACCCATGTAAAGTTAAGTAATAGACCTAAGAATTTTAATAAATGTTAAATGGATTTTGAATTTCTTTGAACATCCTCATGATGTATCTACTGGTATTCCCTTTTTTGTGTAGTGCATGGTTGCCTTGAATGCACTCATGAAACTTATGGTTTTATAAAAAAATAGATGTGAAATTTACATGAACTTTGACTTGCATTAATCATGGACTTCATCACCTTGCATCCTGCCCAGCTCCAATTGGTTCGCCTGATCTCGAGGAGGCAAAGGACATCCGGGAGGAACAGTGAGTGTCTCGTGTTTGTTTTGGTCATCCACAAGATTCATTTTTAATTTAATTTTCTTCGGTTACCACAATTTCTATCACCTAGACATGGGGGGTCAGAAACTGTCCTATTCCAGTGAATGTTGCATGCAGCGAAGAATGAGGCCGGAGGACTCCCTAGAAGGGGGAATTAGGATTCCCCAGAACACTGCCTCTTTGGCTCTCCTTCCTATTCCTCTTTTGGAAAAGCCTGTGTACCTCACTCCTCATAGCCTGACACCCTAATTTAAACGGATGCATAGGTTGCTATCTCTTTGTTTAACCCCTTCACTCTGACTGTGTCACCGTATGGAAAGGGTTTTAGTCCTCTTCTAAACCTCTCAAAGAGGAATTTAGAGGAGGATTGAGAGTTTTAGAAGAGGATTAATCTTCTTCCATTTCCTCTTGACCCTTTCCATACTGTGACGCTGACGTCTGCGTCACAGATGGAAAGTGTTAATTCGGCAAAAGGAGCCATGGTGTGTTATTCGGTTGGTACCAATGGGGAGATTCTAGCCAGTGGCTTACCAAGATAACCTATAAAACACCATGTCTATAGATTTTGCTTAAATTCCATTCCATCAACCCATGGGTGTTGGATCCTTATTGTGATGACTGTACATACAACTAAAATCACGACACCAAAAGATGAACGTGTCTAGTTTTAGTCTATGCCATTACTTCTAATAGTTCACTTCATTAACTGAGGAATACCAACACTTTTAGAAAAACAATGTGAATGCAACAAATACAACTAGCAGAGTATCTTTCCTCCCTATCCACACATCAGCTATGGCTGAAATGAGACGCTACAAAGTCCGAACTGGTGCTTTAATTTGTAACTAGTCAATTCACTTCAGCTGGATCCCTAGATACCAGTTAAGTAGGTAAAGACACTGCTGAGTGGCCCTTGGCAGGTGGGGTGTCTGACGTTTCTGCTGCCCAACACACCCGTGTAGGTACGCATAATGGTACTCATTATTCATTGAATGGGTCACCTATTCCACAAGATCGGCAAATTTTGTTTACATCATTGGATAGAAATTTGATTGTACAACTATAATATTTTTTTTTAAATTGATATGGTGAAAAAAATAATTATGGAGATGTTGTTATAAAACAAAATAAACTCAACCTAAATACAGTGGGATAAGATTTTAGTTATAATATGAGATTAGAATTGTAAAAAGTGATATCAGTATTGACTAACACTAATTACTTTATTTTTTACCCTATTGAGTTTTGAAAATAGTGTTATAGTTGTAAAATCACTTTTCTCAAATTATGTAAACAATCTTGACGGGATGATTAAAAAAATATGAATATTTCCTGAATCTTCAAGTCCACCGACAGCCAATCATCAGCATCCTTACCCATCCTGTTAGGGATCCAGCCATTGATGGGAATATTTTAACCCTTTCACGCACCAAAAGTTTAATTAGTTTCTTTCCACCTTGTTCACAAGCGTCATTTATTGTCACCACATAGCCTCTACTTGAGCGTAAAAGCTGTAATACAGTAAACCCTCTGGTATCCCAGTTAATAGAGCCACGGGGGCACCCGGATATGGTGTAGGTTAAGTCTACAGACCCGAAAACCCAGCAGAGAGATTGTCAAGGTTTAAGGTGAGCTCTCCCTTTGAGGAAACAATTAGTAGTATACATTATAGAAAGTAGTTCTGTTGAAAGAAGCTTCGAGAACTGTGTATTTACTAACAATGCAATGTTAATGCCAGATTCATTTGAATTGCCGCAACACCTTTACTCCTCACTTTCTTAGTATCATTAAGACTGATTGTTGCCTAAAGGCCTTTTACTACAAATTTACTTAAAACCAGAAAGTTAGATTAATTGAAAAAAAAAAAAAACATAACAGGTAAGAGAAGGGATGTGATGCAAAAATGGAACACAGTCACTGAGAACTGGGGACTTTTCAAGGAGGGTTCCTGGAGAGAACATGACATCAGCGAGAGATAAAAAAATAAATAAAATTAATCCAATGGTCCTTCACTGCTACTTCTCCAATGCTTCCCTTCTTCCTATTCTCCACTTCAGTACATAACATCATTTAGACTGACTAATGACTATTTACAGAAAGTTTGTATCAATCAAATTTTTGTTAAGTGTAATTTGCATAGAGTAGGACGAGACAGGTAAATGTGCCACACTTTACAAATGGTTAGCATGTGGGTCATCACATATTCACTGCTCACCTATTCTTGTGACAACTGTTTTAAGATGAGACTTTTAAATTAACCTGATTCATAACCCATCATTTTTTTGGGTGGGGTTCACAAATTAGTTTGAGGATTTCAATATTTTCCAAGATATTATTTCTTTTCACATATTACCTTCCATAGGTTCCTACATTTCATTTGCATCTAAACAGCTACAAAATGTATCAAATCTGAACTTATTTATCAAGCACTGTCAAGCCTTTTAAAACATGATACAAAGTAAGACTAGTTTATTAATGTGACAATTATTAACTTATCAATATCTTGAATGCTCGTGATCATTAGTTTTCAGCACAGTCAGTTATAAAGTATTCAATGATGCCTTACATGGCTATGATCATACTTACCTCTTACTGATACATGCTTGTTTCAGCAGTGACACAGAGAGTGCAAGAGGCCCAGCTGCTGTCCGTCCCATCACACTCAAAGACAGACTTGGGCAGCTCACGCAGGCCTTCAAAAAAACAAAGCCTGATCAGGTGATTGACATTTGCATGGTAAAACCTGGGAAAGTATATAAGATGCAATATTTGATTATGGAGAGATTTTCACTATTTTGTCCCTAACAGCTACAAGGTCACGTGTATTGGTATGACAGTCCCTGTTGTTAGGTTCCTCAGAGATAATGATCTTCCATACAATCAATGTAATGTCTGTGGTAGTCCCCATGAGATGCTGCTAGTCCTGAGAAGTTAATTATTCTGGTATTTTCAGGATGTGAAGTTGGATGATCTTGAAAAGAAATCCCTCACCAAAGATAAGATGAACAAGGAAATGGCTAACAAAGAATATAATCCAGAGGAGAAAGAGGTAAGATTTTAATTTTCATTTGAGCTGAATCTGGGATAATTTATAAGGTTATGACAAGCACATATATATTTACTGACTCCCTACATCTTTCTAAGCATAGACATATAACAGTTTAACCCGGTAGCAGCGATGGGCCAAATTTGTGGCTTTACCGTGTAGCAGCGACGGGCTAAATTTGTGCCATGATATAGCCCCCCCAAAATAGATGATGCACAAACTGATCACAAATGCTTTGATATATATTACGAAATGGTTTGTGTGAGTGATGATTTTTCTCATTTTTCTCGCTTAGAGGGACCATTAAGAAACATGATCCTCGCTGCTACCGGGTTAAGCACTTTTGTTTGTACCTTTGGGTCCAAGTGCATTGCAATATCACAGATCCACATACATATACGTATAGTTAATCCCTTGCCTTTCCCTATCTCTACCTTCACTGTTCACCACTCACCAACAATACTTGCTATATTCTTAAGTACATGGAATCAGAGTCAAAGTACCAGTAAATCATTGGGTTCAAGATGTCTAAACTTTTAAACTATTACTTCATATCCCATTTTACAAGATTCAGTCCTGTATCCTGGACAAAAGATTCAAGTATTTTCCATTTACTTATTCTAAATAGGTATATTAGTACACTAAAAAAACTATTTCATTGCAAGCTTTCTGAGGTCACCCACCTACCAGAGGAAACTAACTTTTCCAACACTTACTGCCAAGTTAAATCTCCTTACTATGAGGAAAGCCAAGGAAGACCGCTATCAAATGAGATTCTGCACACTGTATGTATTTTCAGCGCCCATGTCCCCTTATAGCTGAAAAATAAATGGTGATCTTTTATGAACAATCTTATGGAGAGTGATTGCATTTAAATCTGACAAAGTTTTCCCCTTTCAAGCATCCGGAAGGAACATTTCCTGAAGAAACCATTTTACCACAGATCAAAATAGAACAAAATGAGTTTGAAATGAAAGAGGTAGGGTGTCTTTTAAATCAAGTAGCTTCTTTTTTTATGTTGACCTTATATTAACCCCTCCAGCCTGAACACAAGTTTGGGGGAAGATGTGGATTGTTCTAGTGAGGTTTTCATGCTGTTATTGAATAAGAAGTGATGATGTGTTTGCATGTAATTCGTCTTTTTTTTTTCAACAGATTAATATCCTTGACGAATAGATAACACCCAGGTAACCTCTTAGTCGTGTGCGGAGTGCCTGCTTTGAGTGCATTGCTTTTCAGGGGTCTGTGTATGTACGGGCATCCCCGGTTATTCAACAAGGTTGCATTCCATAGAAAGTGGTCGGATAATGACGCTGTCAAACAACAAACCTGTCTTCCCACATGGTTATATAGAAATACAGGGGTTAGGTTCCTTCATCATGGTTGGCCGCTCTAACCCGCAGTTCCTTTATTTATCGGTAAAGTATGATGCTTTTTCACGTCGACATTTTTGCTCCCCAGGGAACAGCTACAATAGCACTAGTACAAACTTACTGCAGAAATAGCACTGTGCTTTGGCTATCAAGACGCATAACACACACCTCGGCATAGACTGTCTGGCCATCTAGAGCTCCCACATCTCTTTAGAAACAAACAACCCCATTGTTACCAAACGGACGGTAACCCATCGCCACAAAATAGTAACCTACCGCCACTGAAAATGTATGCCATTGGAAAATGTGTCGTGTGGATGCCTGGAGATGAAAGTATTTTGTCTCGCCGATGAAAGAACAGGGAAGTTTTTCGTTTACTTTCACAAAACAATGCTGACAAAACTGCAGCAACAAATGACGGGCTCCCTGTAGTCATTTGGATCAGCCGACTGGACACTAGGTGGGAGTCTGGCAGGCATTGCATGTTAAAACAATTAATAAGGGTATTTAAATAGAAATGTTGAAAGAACAAAATGTCAAAGAGCAAGCAAGTTGAATAATGCAGGTTGCCTGTACTTAGTTGTGGTGCAGTGTGTGTTCATGTGTGTGTTCGTTTGGGTGTGGGTGCGTGCTTGTACAATGCTAATGTTGACACTGCCCTACATTGTCAATACTTGTTTTAATGGTAATTTCTGTGGCCATGTGACATCCATTTCAGAAGCAGCTTTATTTTTTATTTAGTATTCATTAATTACTCGATTGAGATCACTTTACACTAATATTGACCTATTAAGGACTATCACAAAGATAACTGAATAGGATTGAAGGTTTATGAGGTTCATTTGCAAATTAGGTTTGTAAGAGAGCTAGAGAGACTTCTGCTAAGGCATCCTTACAGAGGGAAGAGGGCATCAGTAATATAGGAGGACACTCTCACACTATTGCTTTGAACACTCGTAGGTGGAAAGGTCAATTACTTATCATTCATGACTTAAGTACTTTACTGTGCTACCTCTTCCAAACATTAACTTAAGACTTTCTCCTGTGGGCTGTAGTATTTGCATGTGTGCATCCCTGATTGGTATTCAATGTTTGTTCTGATCAGCTTGATTTTTTATATACAATGTGATCATTTTATCTACCAACCCAGTATGGAGCCGAACAAGTTGTGTGACTACAACATTGCCATCAGTGGTTCTACTAATTTCTCAAGAAATAGAAAGGGAAATAGTGATCAATGTTATTACTTTAATGGATCTAAAATTAATCTGATCCTACAAGTGATAAATGTGCTTTTATTTCAAATTAAAAGCACTTATATATATATATATATATATATATATATATATATATATATATATATATATATATATATATATATATATATATATATATATATATATATATATATATATATATATATATATATATATATATATTGAGTGTTTTCTACATTGTCAGATATAACATGATGCAGTATACTACTGGAACAATAACTGCAAGCTCTCCATGGTAGTTCATACACAATGCCCAGGCCACAGACTGCCTCCAGCTGCCACTGTCATGTGACCTTGTTTACTAAGCTGTCAGCCAAGCAGCAGGATGTTGTGGGAAGGATAAATAAGCCTAACATGTTGCCTCTCACAGGTTGTCTATGCTGAACTGGACCTTAGTAAGGGGGAAGGTGAGAAGAAAACCGAGGTGAAGGCGGACGAGAAGACTGAATATGCACAGATTGTTGGCACCATCACTGACAACCGGGAAGACGAGAAAAAAGAATAGGACCACCAGTTTCTAATCAACTCATAGGACAGCTAAAGCCGACTAGCTAGATGATTTTTTTTTCTTTTTCAAGAATTATTGTCTTGACTGCCTTCATGATTTTACCGTCTAAAGCAGCTGGTGTGCTTGTAGCAGTGACTTATTTTACAACTGTTCTTGTAATAACATCCCAAACTTTTATACCATGTACCACATAAAGACTTTTGATGTAATGTTAAGCTAGAGACCCTAGGCAATTAGATGTACTGTTATTTGTGATTCTATTTATTCCCAGTGGAATGATGCCCATGACTAAGATTTGGTTAACAAGTGAAATGGTACAGGGTTTTACTTCTGTAAGGCTGATATTTCTTTTTTATTAACCTTGCTGCGCATGCTTCTCTGGAGAGCAGCTGTTGATGAGCTAATAATTGTGTCTAGCCATTGCTGAGCCATTCATGAAGAGTAAAATACCAATAGAAAATTATTTTAAGTTGTATTAGACAACAATACAGGAGGATTTTTTTTCAAGGCTAGGATATTGCAGGGCCTCCATATTCGGAAACAATTGTGGCCCAGCCATGATCCTCTGGCAGCTTTAAGGCAGCCTTGACCAGGATTGCTTTCCTGGCCACCTTCATAAGAGCTCAATGCTCATCATGGTTGTTAGTATACATTTCTTCCCCCAAAGAAACAGTTCTCAAGATCTCAACCTGGAATGAAACTTCTCGGGTACCATCTATAGAACATCACTTGGTGTTCTGGTAGTGTATGTTAATATTATGGCTGCTCCTACTTCAGACAGAGAGAGTGAAGTAAAAAACACAAATCTGGATTTATCAGCATTGCCTGATTAAAACATAGCTTAATATTAGCATTTAGGTGAATGACGTGTGAGACTGCAGGTTTGTCTAAACATAAGCGTGAATATCCTACACACAATGATCAGCCTTATGCCTTTTTACTCTGGGCTTTTATTTTCTTAGGAACCTTTGTTTGTATTGTGTACCTGACACTTCCCCACCAGAAACTTGACTGATGCAACATTACAAACCAACAACAAAGCACATTAATGTTATAGTTACTGTTGCTTATTATTTCCATTGAGAGCAGCCAACTGTAGGTTTTATTGTAGTCAAATAGTAGTCCATGGATAAATATAGTAACTTGGAATTTTTTTTATTATTTTGGCAAAATAAAATTGTGTTCATTAAAGTGACATGCAGACAAAGATCTTCCAGTGGTGAATGAAACCTGCGTTAGGGTGCAAGCTGAAGCGCACAGAATGATAGCATCTCATATTTTTATATAAAAATGCTGTATCGTTCAATACACCCATAAATTCCATGGATTGTGAATGTCTGTGAATGCAACAATACACCACAGGATGCAAAGATGGTGAGCACTGCTCAAGTAATGCATCTTCATGTAATACAAGGTAGAAAATATGCATTAAAAATATAATTATACAATGTGTACATGCTGACATGTATAATGTATTTTGTAATGTTTGTCTACAATATAACATGATTCTGTGTGGGAATTTGTTTTATTTATGTACCTACATTTATCACCCTCGTAGTCGCTAGTCAGCCATTTCAATGTCCTGTCCAAAAGAGGGTCAGGTTAGAGTGATGTCTTGATGTTCCCCTCTAAAGAGGAAGACAAAAGAGGGTCAGGTTAGAGAGATGTCTTGATGTTCCTTTAAAATGAGTTCAAGTCATTTAAGGAGGAAATAAAGATAAAGGAAGGCTGTTCCACAGCTTGCCAGAGAAAAATATAAAAGAATAAAAATTCCCATCAACTCTTGTATTATAATTTTGGATGGTATAGGGTTAAGCTAGAGCTAGAATCATAAGCATTGAAGGTGGTGGTGAAAAGGGAGCAACACTACAGCAGTATTTGAAGTAGACAACAGTCAGTAATAAAAGGAGACCTGATGAGGCAAAAGGTCTTTGACTCACTTTATCCAAGAGCTGTGCGAATGGAGCCCCTTCATACATAAAAAGCATACTCTACCTTTCCAGGGGCAGACAAGGTTCTTGTGTGGTTGGCATCTGGAAGAGAAAAAATGGAGTTAATAGACAATGCCCAATCTCTACTGATTTAGTAAAATATGAGAATGTTTCACCAATAGGAATAAAAGAGGATGACCAAGGCAGTGAGGAAGGCAAGATGATCACTTATGGCAAATAATCCATTCTGGTGATCAGAAAGGTGGAAGGAAAGTCTGTTAACCCTTTGACTGTGGATTTCCTTCAAGAAGACATCACTAAGCTACAGGAATGGAGCAAAAAGTGGCTGCTACAATTCAATTAAGAAAATGTAAAGTCAAACACTTTAGAAAAGACCATAACTTATGGTGAAAAATTCGAACGGACGCGTCCGGGGTTGAAATGGCCAGCACCGCGCGGGTTAAAGAAGACTCGCAGTGTAGTAGTTTAGACTATTTAGTATTTAATATTGAACAATAACTGAAGTCAGAATGATTGAATCACTGATTATGATGACTGATACAGATTGACTGGTTGAGCCCGATTCACTGTAAAAAAAAAAAACATTTCTGTGAGCATGCTGCACTGCAAATGTCATCTTTGATAGTTTTCAAAGTACCACAAAAAACCACCGCAGGATTTTTTTGTGCAGTCCGCAGTAGTGCGGTACTTTTTTGTGATGCGGTGCTACCACATTACAGCACCAAGTATCGCACTTTCCCACCTCTGCTGAAGATGTCTTTGCCCATTGAGAAAAAAACTCCCCTGCAGCAGTGGAGGGAATGGCTGTGTTGAACTTGATGAACAAGTCCACCAACACTTCTTCACCAAAGAAGGCAGCATCTGTCAACAATTCCTTGGAGTTGGTCTCCAACCAGGTCTTGGCCAAGTTCGGAAACTTTACAAACATGAACACTGAGGCTTATTTTAAGTGCCAACATCATTGTTATATAATTGGCAGCCCTGCAGAGCGCTGCGTTGTCAGCGGCGTGGGGCCTGAGACCTCAACAGTAAACAGTAAACTTGTCCTTAAATGACCTGTGGCTCCTGCTGCTGCTTTTTTGGTTAAGTAATACGAATCATAGAAGTCTTCCTCATCATTGATGCTGCCTACTTCTTCATATGAATTAATGCCTCAAGGCCTCCTTGACTGATTTTCCTCATCTTGGTGACTAGTGTAGCATTCTTCTCAAACCTGGGGTGGAAGACAGCACCCAGCTGGCATTCCTCATCCTCCAAGAGAAGTTGGACAATGGCTGCCAAAAGTGCATCACCCAGAGGGCTGAAGACTGTCACAGCACGAGTTATGGAAGTCAAATGTAATGGCAGTAAATAAGTCATAATTTTCTGAGTAAATTGAAGTTACATCGTTAATGAAAAAGTTAACTTCATTAAAAATTATCGCTGAACAGTTCTGTGCCCAACTTTGCATTTACATTATTGCCTTGGCTAGGTTAATCTGGATTAGGTCAGGTTAGATTGATTTCAGTATTATTCTAGTGTTTGCCCACACTCACCCCTCACAACCAAAATTGGCTAGGGGCCGTTGAGCCAGTATTTTGTGGTAAATGTGTAGGTAAGTTCTGCTACCCTAAAATACATTATCTGACTTCATATTACGATTAAAGGGCAAAAATACCTGCCCTTTGACTAATAATAATATGAAGGTGCACGTGGGAACTTAACCCAAGCAAACCTTACATGATCTAACCTAACCAAACCTATGTCCGCTGCACCCTGGACAGCCACCACCCCTGAGCAAATCTACACATAATCCAAAATGTTTCAAATTAAGGGTTTCATTGAGTGACCCTGCTGTTAGTTTCAAAAATGGGCATATGCCAGACCATTTACCAACACCCACAATACATTATGTTTTCTGCGATGCTTTGGCAACAGCGCTTTCTTAACCATCTATAGGTGAAGGAAATTATGTACATGTGAAAATGTATCATTCTTTATCTTTACTCTAAAATTCACTGAAACAGAAGGGGTGTTGCGAGAAATTGCTCCTCGCGGAAATAATTAAGTCACCTGCTGTCCACCACACATGCGTACTGGGAAACATACGTACAGCAGGAAAACCTATTAAATTGCCTGGTTTTATTCTAGTTTGTCCATTTCCGATCTTTGTGATGGTTGATATTCCCTGCCAGACAACAACACACCAGACCAACATACCAAACAAACAAGATCTGAGTGAACATCAACGTGGGGGTAATTCTTCTTAAAATCTGCCCTATTCGTTTGTTATAAAGCTTTCTCTTAATTAAAAGTGTTGCTCTGATGTTTGTGCCGTGTATTGAAGCCAAAACAGGACAAGAAAACGATAGCAGTGAGTGAAATATTGAAAAAGTAAGCATGATGGACCTCTCTCTGCGAGCTATTTTGCGACTGCTAGCCGATTCCTACAACACCGGTACCTCTCACATAACCTAGTTTCAAAGGCCAAAAAAGAGATCAATCTGGTCCTAATGAGTGTTTCTTCACGTTCAATGTAAAGAAGGGTCACACTACCACCAGGGCCATTAAACTACCGCTGGAAATGTTTAAAAATCCTGCGAAATCCGTGTCAAATATGTGGTGTTCTTGGGGGATTATTGAAGAGAGGGTAGCCAGCTCTCCTCAGTAATCCCCCAAAATACAATCTCCATAGGCCTAATAAGAAAAAAAGTATCATATTTTGTCCAGAAATCAGCAGTCTCAAAATTAGTAGGCTACTCTCTCCTCAATAATCCCCGAAAAAACACCAATTTTATTTGACAATCCTCTGGTGGAAAAGGAATATCTACGTGGTTAACTTACAAGTCTAGTGATAGTTTGACAAGGCTAAAAAACAAGGTAAAAAACACTCGAGAACCCAATTAGTCTCCTTAGAATCCTTTATACACACATTTTATTTGACAATCCATTTTTTTGATAATCCTTTGCTATCAGGGTTAACTTATGAGCCTTGTGATAGTTTGACAAGGCTTCTACACCATGAAGGTAAATTAAACTCATGAAAACCTAACTAATCTCCCTTGAGGCTTCACGACCGTTTTTATTTGACAATCGTTTGGTATCATGATTAACTAGTAACGAGTCTAGTGATAGTTTGACAAGGCTTCTACACCATGAACGTAAATTAAACTCATGAGAACCTAACTAATCTCCCTTGAGGCTTGACGACCGTTTTTATTTGACAATCCTTTGGTATCATGATTAACTAACGAGCCTTGTGATAGTTTGACAAGGCTTCTACACCATGAAGTGAAAATTAAACACATGAAAACCTAACTAATCTCCCTTGAGGCTTCACATCCGTTTTATTTGACAATCCTTTGGTATCATGATTAACTAACGAGCCTAGTGATAGTTTGACAAGGCTTCTACACCATGAAGGTAAATTAAACACATGAAAACCTAACTAATCTCCTTAAAGGCCTTCACATCCGTTTTATTTGACAATTCTTTGGTATCATGGTTAACTAACGAGCCTAGTGATAGTTTGACAAGGCTTCTACACCATGAAGTGAAAATTAAACACATGAAAACCTAACTAATCTCCCTTGAGGCTTCACGACCGTTTTTATTTGACAATTCTTTGGTATCATGGTTAACTAACGAGTCTAGTGATAGTTTGACAAGGCTTCTACACCATGAAGGTAAATTAAACTCATGAGAACCTAACTAATCTCCTTAAAGGCCTTCACATCCGTTTTATTTGACAATCCTTTGGTATCATGGTTAACTAACGAGCCTAGTGATAGTTTGACAAGGCTTCTACACCATGAAGGTAAATTAAACTCATGAAAACCTAACTAATCTCCCTTGAGGCTTGACGACCGTTTTTATTTGACAATCCTTTGGTACCATGATTAACTAACGAGTCTAGTGATAGTTTGACAAGGCTTCTACACCATGAACGTAAATTAAACTCATGAGAACCTAACTAATCTCCTTTGAGGCTTCACACCCATTTTTTTGATAATCCTTTGGTATCAGGGTTAACTTATGAGCCTTGTGATAGTTTGACAAGGCTTCTACACCATGAAGGTAAATTAAACTCATGAAAACCTAACTAATCTCCCTTGAGGCTTCACACCCATTTTTATTTGACAATTCTTTGGTATCATGGTTAACTAACGAGTCTAGTGATAGTTTGACAAGGCTTCTACACCATGAAGGTAAATTAAACTCATGAGAACCGAACTAATCTCCTTCGAGGCTTCACACCCATATTTTGGATAATCCTTTGGTATCAGGGTTAACTTATGAGCCTTGTGATAGTTTGACAAGGCTTCTACACCATGAACGTAAATTAAACTCATGAGAACCTGACCAATCTCCTTTGAGGCTTTTGGAAATAATTATTGAGCCGAAAGGGACTCACGTTCACCTTCCCTTTTTATTTGACAATCCTCTGGTGGAAAGTGGACATTTACAGGGTTAGTTTATGAGCCTAGTGATAGTTTGACAAGGCCTCTACACCATGAACGTAAATTAAACTCATGAGAATCTAATTAATGTCCTTCGAGGCCTTTGGATATAAATTTTGTGAGAGCCGAAACGGTTACTCTGAGGACACGTGTATGGGGCGTTTATATATATTTTTTATTTAACACCAAGGGAGGGAGGTCAAGGACAACAAAACAACAAACAAAAACAACAAAAAAAGCCACCTAGACACTACTGCAATAAAAGAAAATTAAATGACAAAAAAGAGAAGTCGATATCCTTTCATTTCTTATCTTTCTCCGACCCACAGGCGTACCTATTACAGCCAGGGACTTAACGTGCAGGTGGCAGACAGGTAGAGGAGATGAGCAACGTGACGGTCAGGTGTGCAGGAGGGATTATCTAAGAGTTCTTGGGGAGCAAAGTGAAGAGCAACTCGGTGTGGCCGCCATATGCTTCTTCAGGTTCAGTGCTTCGTGTGTTCTCGGAGCGCTGAATCGAATCGACCTTCTTTTGTTTTTTCATGATTTTTACTGAATATTTTTAGTCTCCCATTAGATTTAGTGCCTCTTTTTGGTTCTTTTGTTGAGTCTCTTATTTTTAAAGCATCACTGAAGAATGTTTTTATATGGTTTTCCTCTCGGTTTCTTCTCCAGTTCGCTTTCCATAACTTCTTTTTTTACCTGTTATATAGTTGGTCTTCCTTCATATTGACTGCCTTTTCTTGAATCTCTTATTTTTAAGGCATCACTGAAGAATGTTCGCATATGGGTTTGTTTTCGGTTGCTTCTCCAGTTCGCTTTCCATAACTTCTTTTTTTACCTGTTTAGTTGGTCTTCCTTCATATTGACTGCCTTTTCTTGAATCTCTTATTTTTAAAGCATCACTGAAGAATATTCGTATATGGGTTTGCTTTCGGTTGCTTCTCCAGTTCGCTTTCCATAACTTATTTTTTTACCTGTTATATAGCGTGTACTGCATTGGTCTTCCTTCATACTGACTGCCTTTACTTGGTTCGTTTGTTGAGTCTCTTATTTTTAAAGCATCACTGAAGAATGTTCGTATATGGGTTTGCTTTCGGTTGCTTCTCCAATTCGCTTTCCATAACTTCTTTTTTTACCCGTTATATAACGTGTATTGCATTGGTCTTCCTTCAAACTGACTTGGCTCTTTTGTTGAATCTTATTTTTAAAGCATCACGTACTGAAGAATGTTCGTATATTGTTTTAGTTGGTTTATACATAGGTTCATAACTAATTAAGCAACGATAGCTGAGATACTTTTTTTTCTCGTGGTAACACGCGTGGCACAGCTAAATCATAAAACTGTCATAACCCAATTCTGAAGTAGTTCATAAGGTGGGTCAAGGACACCTGCTGTGCAAGATTTAATACTGTATTTTATTAAATAAATAAGGCATATAATTTGTCAAACACAACATTCAAACTTATGTAAATGGGCAGGGCTTGCATGATAAATGTCTATATTTCACCCTAAGAAACAAAATTAGTAAAGTCCCCTAGTAAGTGTTGCCCAGGGCAGACACTACTGTATATAATTTAAAGATTTAAAGACCTAGGCTAATCTCTGCATGCCCAAGAAAAATCATAATGTTAAGCATACAAACCCTTGGGTGCCCTGAACCTGTATGCTCCATCCTCTAAAAGCCAACCCTCCCCATAGTATGGTGCCACAGGTAAGTGCTGTGATGGAAGATGCATTGGCGAGGGTCACCTCCCCAAGGTCAGGATCACAACATCCAAACTTATACCTAGTACCTCAGGACTCCTAAGTAGCACAGGCAAAGGTCTGAGGAGGCACCCCTCTGCCTCAGCTCTACCCTGTGATCCAACCCAGCCCTTCTCAGTTGTGTGCCAGGAGTGCTAACCACTGCACCACATATGTTTTCAATTACTGAGAAATGTATATGATACATACAACCAATCAATTTTATATTTTATCACAGCATTTTCTTTTGTAAGAGTTTTGAATTGCAATACAATATATGTTTCACAGCATAAACTATATGAAATTATCACAGAATACATAATATGTCAAGAAATTTTTCAACAGCAACAGCAGAAAGTATAGCACATTCATTTTGCATTCAATTAAACTGCAAACATAATCCTGCAATTGCATCCTTTTGTGTACATCCATGCATGTCTACACACGGATTTCTCCTCATATCAGCCTTACTTAGGGCTGACATGGCCCCATCATGCATATCATTTGAAACCTCTTGAGCTAATGAGCTTGCAAAAAAAACAGTACCAAAGTAATAATATTGATAAGACCAAATAGAATTATAATAATAATAAAAAATAGTGTGCCTGTCAGAAGGCATGAAACAAACATACCAACTGTCCACAGTCAGAAAAATGCAACTGTGATGATATAATTCCAAATGTAATACCTGTACATGAAAAATTATGGGAGCCCCCTGAAAATGTTCAATGATGAAAGTTTTTCATTCAAAGTACTGACGCCATCTGACATTTTTTCCTTAGATGTTAATGGGCGAATCCTACTCTGTGATACTAGAATTAGGAATACTTTGGTTGATGTGGACTGTCCCGGCTGCAGTGACTAGACCTACTCATCCCTAGCTAGTGTCTCCTGGGGTGATGGAGAACAGGGTGGAGGCCCAGGTGAGTCCCCACTTGAGGTTTGTCAACAGGAACTTTAGCGCCTTAGTCCACTGCTCCTCACTGTTAAACTGCATCCTGTAAAATTCATGATATTACTTACAACCCTCCGTCAACAGCCATTAACTGGAGACTATTCTAAAATATAGCAAAATATGTAAATTGTGCCTAAATAGGCGTCATTTAAGCAATGCTACCTGCGCCATCACCAGACAAATGGACATTCACTAACAGCCCCCTAAAACTGAAGTCTGAAGAGGTAACAATAACCTCAACCTAAAAATAAAATAAAAAATAAATAAATAAGCCCAAAGGCCTCATAGGCAAATATAAGTTTTCCTCAATTCTCAAAGTTCCTGAAAATATCCAAAATTCCCATGGAAAGTTTCCCAGTTCAAAATTGCTGGGAATTTTACAACCCCAGACCAGACAAGATGGTCTGTCCTTAAACCTAAGTGAAATCATATTAATCAAATGGCACCAGGACTTTGCATTGCATTGCATTGCATTGCATTTCTACTTTATTAAATATTAAGTTGAAGAAAGTGTCAGTCGAGCTTGTTTTTAAAGGAGTCAGTCATGTTGCACTGGACAACTGAAAGTGGAAGTTTATTCCATTCTCACACTACAATGTTGGTGAAGAAAAATTTGGTTCAGTTGAGGGAGAGATTGCCAAATGAATAAAAGTTAGTGTATATCACATTAGATAAAATGGTGTTGTAAGGCTTACTTGATGGAGAGGGAGTTATTGGAGTTCCGATCTTCAATAAAATTCTTGTTGATGCGATAAGGAAAGCAGAAGCAGGCATTTTGTGCCCCCTGAGCCTCCACATGTTGCTGGAATTCAGCCTGACACTCCAGGAATGCAGACATTCCTGCATCAAACTTGGTGTCCCACAGGAACTTGAAACCTCCAGACCCATACAAAGGCAGCTCCTTGTTCTCTCCAATTACCTGAGGAGAGTGGGTACAACCATGCAATTTACCCCCTTCCCACAACCTGGCTTATTTTCAGAATTTGGATTTTCCACTATGATGGTATTACATTAATTGACTGGTGTGTCAATTTCTAGTGCAAAAAGTGCAGAAAATATCCTTTTATTATATTTCTATTTTCCCAAAAAAATCCAAGAATAATAAAATTGGCAAATATGGAGGGCCAATTGTATTACTTTCCCTTTGTAGAACACTGTAACTGGCCCAATGTATGAATATTTGAGTCTACAGTTAACAGATGGAATGAAGTTACTTACCTCGATGTAAGAATGATTACCAAAAGGCACCAATCTGTACTTGGAAAACTTTAGTCCAATCTTTCGAGCAAGGGATGCCAAGAGGAGGACAGTCTGGCCCCATGCAGCATTGATCTCTTGCCAGGTGACAGTGACAGTGGGCAGTCGGCCGAGACGAAGGTTGTTGATGGTCCCAAAATGTCCTGAATGCCAGATGTGGAAGGTGGTGTTGAAGATGTTGGTCTTCCTGAGCCGCTCCAGCTGGCCCTGCGTGTACTTCACCTGGTTCTTCAGGCTGCAACACAAGGAAGGCTTCAATGATAGTAAACAAGTCTAAGCTCAACTAGGAGGAAATGGAACAATTAGATAACCAAATTACATACTTATGTAAGAAAAAATCTTAGGTCAGATTTAGTTGATTGATTTTATTGGTTGATCTTACGGCTCTGGTAGGAACAAGTAACAATTGACTACAGTACCTCCTGTTCTCATCCTCCATGGCTGTGAGTTGAGCTCTGTGAGTGCAGTACTCCCGCCAGTACCTTTCCTCTTCCTCCTCCAGCCTTTTTTTCTCTTCTTCATGCATCTTGAGTACTTCTTGAGCTCCCTTCTGCTCCCTCTCCACATCTGCCAGCTCCTCCACCAGCCGCTTCTCTTCCATCTCCAACTGTAGAGCAGCAAATTGTTTCTTAACTTAAAACAGACTCTTCATTTTCTTCACCAGCAACTTACTTCTCAATAGAGTGTAAAATATAAGCACTGCTTTTTTTATAATGTCTGCTTTCCTCTTCAGAATGGTAAGGGCAGCACAAAATGGAAATGAACAAAGCACAGGATAATGATGATGATCAGCTGTACCCCCTGTAGTGAATATGAAATCAATAAATACAGCTTCACTCCTCTCACATTTTCCAACTCCCTCTCAAGGGCAGAAACATCAGTCTCTGGCATGTCATTGAGGGAGGCAAGGAGCTGCTGGCAAAGCTGGGCCTGTGTCTGAGTGCGTGAGAGTGTGGTGTCCATCAGGTCCAGCAGGGCATCAGTGCATTCTTCACACAGGGGGTGGTCCAGGTCACTGTTGGAGCTGACCAGGTCAAAGAGCCCAGTTGCCACCTGCAGAACAGATCCACACCAATCGTCATTAATACTGACTTCCTTTTTATTTTTTTACCTTTAACAATCTTACTGCTTTTAAAATGTTCTAAGTAATCTTGGTATTCAAGACTAATTATTATGTAATAAAGGTAAAACCTAAATTTTGGCAGCTGTGTACACACATTAATATACACACACACACACACACACACACACACACACACACACATTAAAATTCTGAATATTTGTGCTCCCCCATGAAAATGCCCTAGAACACCCATTTATGGTTATATGTGAATTAAAAATAATAAACTTATGACAGTGCTATACAGGGAAATATTTCAAAGAGCATAACAATTATAAACAGAGGAAATAAGGGCATCATTTCATAAATAAAATGCATCATAAGGATACACAAGGTCAACAAGGGCCTTACACATCGCAGCTCCCGAGGATGAGTTATTCACCAGCTTCCTTTCCCATCTGTATATCTATTTAACATCCATTCAAACTTCACTTGAGGTTATACTAAATGTGCTTCCTAGCCCAGTGTTCTTTACCCACCTTGAGAGGCTGTGTCTTTTCTGTGTCTCCTGACTCTCCAACCAATGTAAAGCCATGGTGGTGTGGCCCAGAGTCCGTCAACTGTAGTGGAGGCACCAGCTTGTCTATTTCTGCTGGGTCAAACACCACTTCCTCGCCACAGTATATGGGCACTAGGAGGGGAAGATTAATGTATGTGACTGACACTTAGTACAGCTTTACATAATGTTTCCAACTAATTAGCATTCCATTCTGCATTTATTTGACACCTGCAACTCAAAAACAATTGAACTACTTTGTCGGTCTCTTGTATTGTAATCTGTATCATCCATCTCACAAAGAATACTCAATAATTTAAGTATCTACTGTATTGTTTACTTAGCTAATTACATGCATGCAAAAGGAAGGAGAAGCAATAATTCAACGTAAAAATATTAGGTATATGCATATAACTTTCAAGATGACTTTAATACTGAACATGATGCAGAAATATAACTCACATGCCAACTCGGCCAAAGTGTGTTCATTGAGGTGTGAGAAGGCTGGCTCCAGCTGAATAGGGTTGAGACAACGCTGACATGTGAAGTTGACTGTTATGCGTGGATCCATGATGGTGGCAACATACACAGCCAGTCGAAGAAAACTGAGGATTTCACAATTAATGAAAAATAATTACATAAATCTAATGATCAGTAATAGAATACTTCATCTGCCGCACTGAAAAGGTTAACCATGCAATAAGATAGCTAAGAAAAATATGCAACAATTTTCATGTATTTCTCTTGCATCACTTCTCTCACATATTTTTAGGTCAAATTTTGATTACTGTCCTCAATATTGGCATCTCCCACAGGTCCCCCAATATCGTTTAGGCAGGGGATAGGCATAGCTTGAAAAGAGGCATAACTCGAAAAGTAGACATTTGCGACGGAAATGAGGTACAAAATCATGCAATTCACTACATCTATCACCAGAAAAACATGAACCACGTGAGAAAATCGTTGGTTGGGTGAAACCGTAAATTGTCCGAGTTTTTTGCTTGCCAAGATTTGTATGTGAAACAGGACATGGGTTCAGTGGTGCTCTGCTCCACTATCTTAAAAGAGGTGTAACTCTGGAGTTATCCCACAAGCACTAGGGCTTGTAGTGAGTGATACAGCTTAGGCCAGTGAGTTTTCTTGGTTTAAGGAAGTTCCATGTATTTTCCAACATTTTAAATGATTTCTTTGTATAACAGTAATGTGTGCTTCCCTCGAAAGTAATGCTGGAGAATATGGATATTAATGTTGCCTCCTCCAGTTTGTTCATCATTGGCAACAATGGTGCGTTTAATGGGCGCATCTCCAATAAAATACAATTTTTTATCATTACCTAGATGGAAGCAAGAGAACCGTAAATGTAAACACTTCTCAGCAGAGAGTTTTAAACCCCAGGATTGGAAAGTTCTAAGGAGAATATCAATGTTATGCTGTAAATCCAAAGATGCCAGTCTAGGGTCTGAAGTCGAGTTGTGGTGAGTGGTTCAGGCTTCCACTCTCCACTAATGGTTAGAAATGCAATTTTCCTTATTTCGCTACTCTATTTAAACTTATTGACAGTTTCTCACTTACCCTTAGAGGCGGCTGGAAGGTAATCACGACGCCACAGTCAGCAAGCAGAAGGCCTTGGCGCGGACACGAAATTGATGTCCCAGTCCCCTACTGCGTCTGCATGTTGTTGTTGTGGTCTGGCGGCATCGAGGAGGCAAGGCGGGAGCAGGAACACGCCCACAACCACGGATATTGGACTATAGGACATAGCCTTGTAACAACAGTTCATTCATTTTATCCTGTTTCAGTATACATATTTATCCGTTACTGTTTGATATGCACGTTCAAGTAGGAATAAGTCTCCTCAATGTTGTTTTCTTGTATCCTCGATCACTGCCTCTCGAGTTGCCAAATGCCAGGCACTAATAATTTGATTGCCTTAGAATTTGGACACCATGGTAATTGATGCTTTTTTTATGGTATCAGTCAAATTTGTTATATTTTACTACATATTATTTTAAACTTAATTTGTTTAGATGTACGGCCACGATATCAACACATCAACATGCCCAGCCAGGATGCCCGCCTCGGCCTTATGATTTACATTTTTATTGGTTTGATTGAGGTCACTGCCCTGACATTGTCACTTCCTTATGGCATGCAGGAGGGATAGGAGCTATGCAAAGGTTCGTGTAGTAATATGCATGTCTTCCAGCCCCCCATTATCTTATTATGCATCTTATTAATCTTTAACCTTACTCTGGGTTTTATCCTATACCCAATAGTTTTAGATGATCCATGCTTGTATTTTTTCTGGTGTGTATTACTTTAAATTTGAGGCTTACCTATGAACCGATAGTGAAATTAATGATATCTCCATGAACCTCCTAAAGGCCTGCCAGCCTCCTCCTCAGCCACCACTTCCTCCTTGACCGGCAGTATACCATCTCATCCTTATATATACCCAATATTTGGCGAGATAGACAGATCAATAATCCTGTGCCTCCAACGAGCCAACTTTAACCACTTTCATATCATCAAGTTGTCTATATATCAGCTAAGTACAGCAATGTAGTGCTACATGACTTTCAAAAAATATGAAAAGTATTTGACAGTTAAAACCAGCAGTACGCCATGCACTTTTTATGCACTTTGGGAGTCAGGGCGAGGATCGCATACATCAATTAAGATGTTGGAAGATAGGTATTCAGACAGCACGATAACTAGGCCTACGCTAAACTCCATAAAAATAGGAAACTAAAGAATGGGATATTGAAATAGGAGATAGTGAATAACTTTACTTTCTAGCTAGATACTCTTTTGTAACGCATCCCTATATGCCATCCAAATCCCTTATGCAGGAGTTAACCAGTATATCATTCTTTCATCCCTTTCGCTGGTATGGTAAACTCTACAATAGCCTTCCTTTATCTGTATTTCCTCCTGCCTGCGACTTGAACTCTTTCAGAAAGAGTTATCAGGACACCCCTGGCCGCTCGATCCAGCTATCCCTTTTTTTCAGGAGCAGCGCTTAGCGGACTTTCACCCCTAATTAAAGCTTCTTCTCTTACTGTAAAAACAACAACAGCAGTGAGAGACTAGAGGAATACACATATGCTATATAGGATCAATCCCGCGTATATAGACACCAGGGAAGATAGTATGAATGAGAAGGTGCTCTTCGGTAAATATTGCAATATCTCACACCAGCATGACACTCTCCCCGGAAAGATTTGCAATATCTATACATATCCTGCCAGTTCTAACTCGCGATTCAGCAACCTACCTGGCGCCTCTCGAAGTGCGCAAAGAACAATGGAGACGAAAATATTGATTATATAGCACTAGCTGTAGCGATAGGGAACGAGCCTCATGGATCGATATTAGGCAACATACAAAGTTTGGAGAGGGTATGACGATTAAAATACGAAATGGACTTGGACAGATTGTACTAATTAAATGTAGCCTACAACTGATAACAGATGGACATCCAAAGTAACCGAGTTGCAGTCCACAAATTGAAGCTTTTTGTCTTGCGGTGGACCGATGATGTCAGACGACGGGGCTGCTGATGATAATAATAATTTTCTATTGGTAATATAATCATATACTATCTATTTTATTTCTTCCTTGCTGATCTCTTTCTTTCTGAGTGCGCCTGGTCTCGGTGTTCATTTCCGTCTCATCGGCCTTAAAATGAGAGCTGGGGTGGGTTGAATAAGTGCCAATAACTCCATGGAAAGAACTCATTCATTACTCTGGGACACATGGGCTACCACATGCAGTTTACCTTCCCAAAGTCTCCCAAGGTATACCCGACATCGACCGGCACGTACGTCCTACACACCCCGGCGGGTATCGAACCTGGGTCAGAAGATTCATAACTATAGACGTGGTATATATAAACATTACACCACAGAAGCGTTGCATAAGGAACATATGCTGCCCACGGCATTTTCCATTTTTACTAAAAGTGATTGCATGTAAGTTTGCTTCACTCAGAGCGCAGTAGCGCGGGTATGATCTTCAATTTGGCATTTCGAATTTCCCTCAGAATACTGTTTATGCGTGCCTTCCGTGGCAGAGACATGAAATTTGTCTAATGATGGGATTGGGATATGTCTCACTGCTGTCATGCAGGTAAAAAAAAGAAACGTCGGGCGGCCGGGGGCCCTTAATTAACATTTACAAAACCACGTACTCTTTCTCCGAATCTACCACCATTGAGATATAAAAGGATGTATCTTAAATGGATATAAACTATATACAAAATCTGGAGCTGAGATGATATCTTCAGCCTTTCACTTCTCTCTCCCTATGATGAAAAAAAAAAAAACCCTCACCGATCCTCATGAATATCAAGAGAGCAGTGATTGTTATGATTAATGTTCTTTGATTAATTAAGATTCATCACTTTGCAGCAGCTGAGTGGGTCCCCATATATGTCTGCGGTACACGCCTGTGTTTGTATAAGCAGCTTTTGCCTCCCACAACCCCATATGATTTTCAATGTTTTTATCCGCCCCAGCAAGTAGTGCGGTCATCTACCCTATGCCATTACAGGTAAGCCATCCTTAGCCATTTATTAATTTTAGCCCAGCTGAATACAAAGTTTAGCTGAAAATAACGGGTGTTTATGTTTGTTTTCCTTGCCTGAGCCAAAATATAAGCGTAATATGGACGAAACAGGGTTTTAAACCTCAAAGAGCTGGCGAAGGAATACTGCGTTCTGCGGCTTCCTCATGCTCAGGACTGCCAACCCTTGGGGGATCCTGTATTCTGAAAATAAAAATAGCATGCATGGATTTTAACTAAGGTTTTGGTTCATTACTAACAATTCTTGTTGTTATTTTGACCAAATCGCTGTTTTCTCAAGGGCCAAGTTCCCCAGTTGATGAATGAATACACCTGCAGCCAGGTGTTACTTAGAAAACAGGTGTATTTTAGAAACATTTTTTGTTCCTCATCCAATGAGATACTAAGAGCAGAATTTTTCACCGTATTGAAGATAAATATTGGAAAAGGTACAATTTTATACTACAGAGGCTAATTCTAGTAAGCTCTTTAAAGCTCAACCTTTAAAATCTTTGTCGTGTTGGTACGCCTGCCACACCCTACAGTCAGCCATGATGCTCCTGCAGAGTCACTTTCCAGGGTGAAGGAAACACTGCTTTCTGGAGACACACTGAGGCCACGGACAAGATGGAGGTGTAACTGTATGGAAGGCACACCAGGCTCGCCGAGAGGGTCACACACAGACGAAGAGGACACGGGAGAAGGGGTAAGATCCGGTAAACCTGCTTCGGCGAGCTTGGAAAGTTTCGGGTGGGTGCCAAATCGGCCTGGCCTGCCCCCGGGTGTGTCGCTCCCCGCGGCGGCCTTGGCCTCGGCGGGGTTTTGACAGGTCCGGGGGGCGTTTCTTCAGCGTGGTGGGCGCCTGGGTGTCTTTGGAAGCTGGGCGTGGAGTGTGGCGGGGGTGGGGGAGGCGAGGGAGGGGGAGGTGGCCCATCGGATCAGCTGATAGAGAAAACGTAGATGGAGCAAGGCGGGTGATAAAGATGGGAGACACGCGAATATGATGACAAGGGGAAACATCGTAATCCCGTGCTGACGAAGGGGAAGTGGAGCAAACGCGATGACACTGTGATGAAAAATATGGCTAAGAGAAAAAATGCCACCATTGTGTTAGAAAACGTAGATGGAGCAAGGCGGGTGATAAAGATGGGAGACACGTGAATATGATGACAAGGGGAAGCATCGTAATCCCGTGCTGACGAAGGGGAAGTGGAGCAAACGCGATGACACGGTGATGAAAAATATGGTAAAGAGAAAAAAAGACCACCATTGTGTTAGATGAAACTTAATGGCGAAAAGTGACAGACGCCGCGCTGGGTAACAATGGAAGACGGTGTTTACAGTGTGCCTACCGCGGGCGACTATTGAAAATGTGGTCACAGTGAGCTGGAAACTCCTATTACCGAGACTAGAAAGAAATAAGTTTCGTTTAAGCGAAGTGACATACGACGTCGGTGACCGGGTGGACTTGCACAATAACGGGTTCATGAGTACTTTAAAACGCTTCATTGTTAAGTGACGATAATAGAAAGTATTGATACAAGTCGTGTGACATCCGTGTGATAAGGTAACTATGGTAAATAAAGGTTTGATCAAAAGAAACAACAAAGGGGAACTATAATAAACAGACTAATGGGATGCTAATAAGAACAGCACTGCCCCTTACATTGGAGCAGGTTTTAAGGCCTCTCATTGCACTATCACAACAACAACAAAAAAAAAGGCACTCATTGTCTTAGATTTATTGTTTGTTTACATAATGGGGGCAAGATTATGGGTGGTGTTATAGATTATCATAGTGTTCCTTTTCTATTATATCAAACATATTTGCCATTTTGATGTTTCTCTGAGTTACTTTTATGTCTGTGAGTCTTCTATTACATGCTTTTGTCTTTGAGGAGCCAGTGTACCCGTATGGATAAATCATACACACATACAACTCATTCCATGTCATTTAAGTCCATGTTAACCTTCTCTGGAGGTGGTACAGATGTTTAAAAGAGAACCACACCTTTACTGGTGTGGTGTATGTAACAAAGTAACAATATTGATTGAAAAAAATTATCAAAACATATTAGAGGAAACTCAGTAGCACACCTTACCAACCACTACTCACTCATGAGGCTTTGAGATTTACCTTTATGTCTATTTCAGGTGTGGGTGGCGGGCTGGCAGGATGGTGGTGGCTCAGGGTGGGAGGCTGATGAGGGGGGGCGGAGTCGCCAGCACAGGGTGTGGCATGACCCCCCGCGAGCTCTCTGACTATGATGACCTGGCCACCTCCCTTGTCCTGGACCAGTACCTGGGCTTTGTCACCCATAAGATGAACATCAGGTAAGGAGCCTAGCTAGGATGGTAGGGCAAAACAAATGGAAGAGTGTCAAAAAGTAATTGTTAAGTCAAATTCATTAAATACAGGCTGTCCTATTTCAGTTAATTTGTGAAACGTAACTAGGATACCAAATTTGTTAAGCATCTACTTAGATAAAGAAGACTGGAAGCTGTAAAAAGAAATATATATATACCCCCTTTTTTCATTTATTTGGTACAACATACTTTACCTCTAACAAACAATAATAATGCCTCTACCTATTCAGGTACCGACCACTACGGGGCAACAAGGACCACCTACTCACCATCATCGAGGACTTTATTCAGCACCAGGACTATGAGAAGGCGTTCAAGCAGCTCGTCTCGGGGGACTGGATGCCGTGGACCTTCTTCATCACTAAGAACAAAACATTACAGGCAACATTTAAGGTCAGAATAGAAAAGAGAGACAGATATACATACTACACTAGATGGTGAATTAAATTTTGATGGTTTTGCCAGTGATGATGCATCAATATTTCATGGCTGTCCCTGTTACATTAGTAGTTGTTGATATGTAAATCTCTTAACACCTTATTGCATCTTACAGGAACATGTGTTTCGATACCTGCGCGTCTTTGATAAGGATAGTGGCTTCGTCGTTAAAGCATGTTACCGGTACTCCATGGAGGGCTGCGTGGGGGCCAAGATCTGCGCCACTAAGAAGTGGTATGTCTTTCAAGCACAATAGGAGAGCTTTACAGAAAGATGCATATACCAATAAGCCCTTGTCATAGGGTATTGCTGTAGTATGACCTTGTTACAACACCTCCCTCTCTGGTCTGTACATAGACATTTAGATTCCTACTGTTCCAAGGCCTTCATTTATTTTAAAGATGAGTCATAGGAGTTATTTAAATTTAAGGCAGTAAGTTTTAATTCCTTCCATTTTTCAGGTACAAGAATGAGCAGATTGGGTTCCTAGTTGGCTGCATTGCTGAACTCAGCGAGGAGGAGGAGGCCCAGCTGTTACATCCTGGCAAGAATGACTTCTCGGTGATGTACTCTTGCAGGAAAAACTGTGCACAGCTGTGGCTTGGCCCTGCAGCGTTCATTAACCATGACTGCCGTGCCAACTGCAAGGTGAGCGGATGGAAGAATCCATCCTTTGGACCCAATAAAAGTAGAAAACACCTAATGAAGCACAAAACCTAAATTATTCACTTCTTTCATGGAGATGAAGATTATATGAACTAGGGTTTCAAACTGATCTTTTGTGCATTTAGTATATTACAAGTTTTGACTCATCCAGTATCAATAAACCCACATGTATAGATAGGTAGTCAGAAGAGCCCATAACTCTGACACATCTAATTGTAATGAGTGTGTGGGTGAGGCGTGGTGATCTCGTGGGTTAAGAGCGTCAAGATGTGGAAGTGAAGAGCTGGGGAAGGGCAGTTTGAACCCTTGTGCAGCCGAGTGACATCAAGAAGAGCATCTAGTCTTAAACCCCAAATGTCAGCCCCCAAAACAGTAACCCTGTATGAGCAAAGGTAAAAGCTGTCAAGACAAAGAAGTAGTTAAATGTATGCCAAGGTTAAAACAATCATTGTATGTTTGCATGACAAGGCATCGTAGTAATCCATACTGATGAAACTACAATACTTATTTTTCTTAGAGCTGTCAGATGTCAAACCCATAGTTGGGAGGCCATTTTAATAGGGGATTATTCATTGATTGCAAAACTACTTTCATTGATTTGATATGCATTGCTTCCCACAGCTTACTGCTACTGGACGTGGAACTGCATGCGTTAAGGTCCTTCGAGACATTGAGGAAGGGGAAGAAATCACTTGCTTCTATGGGGAAGATTTCTTCGGAGACAACAACTCTTACTGTGAATGTGTCACCTGTGAAAGGTATTATTATGATAATTGTTTATCTTCAAGAATCAGTTTTTTGTGTGAAATTGTTTTGTAACTTCAGTTTTCCCTCGTAAATATGTTGTTTACTTTGTGAATATTTTTTACTAATGTATTTCCTGTCTTCATGAAATTGTCTGAGTTATGTAGGATGTAGATGGGATGATTATGAACAAAGAAGGCTCCTTCACTGTAGATCTCTTTTGCAGGCGAGGAACAGGTGCCTTTGCCAACAAGAAGAATGGAGACGATGCAGAGAAAGGCTACCGGCTGAGGGAGACTGATCTGAGGCTAAGGATAAGCCGCCAGAGGTTACGCAACCAACAGAAAGGAGAGGGAATGGGGAAGGGGAAAAGTGAGGTGGCTGTCAGTCTGAAAGTGGACGGAAGTGATAACAAATTAAAAGTGAATAATATGTCTGGCAAAATGAATGGTGACATTGTGCGGCGCGAGTTGAGGACTAGAGGAGGATCTCGGGACTCTGAAAAGTCTGATGCCAGCGCAGAGTGTGGCGGTGGCAGTGGGCCACAGACACACATTAAGCGTTCTGGGCCTGAGGACCTCACCCTCATGAATGGCCTATACCCCAAGGCCAAGAATAGGAGAACAAGTTCAGACAGCGCTCAGGAAAACATTGACATTTCAAATGGAGACTGTGATGAACCTGTTAAAGCACACACGGATAAGTTTGGGAAGGCGACCTCAGCGAAGGGTCGGCCACAGACCAGGAGTTGTGTGGTTGCCCTGGGGAGTGCAGTGAAGGATGGAAGTGATGTGGCCACCAGCAAGGCTGAGCAAAGTGACCATTGCTTGGACCCCAAAGGGATCAAGCTGCGTAGTCGCCGCCAGCTGTCTACTGCCATGACAGAAGTGGGCAACACTCGTAACCTGAGAGGCCACCACAACCGTTCTGGAATGAAGGATGACACGGAGTTTTTTACAGAGGTGGTGGGAAGAGAGGAAGGGGAGGCAGCAGAGGGAGGAGAGCCAGCGAGGGTCTCAGGGAGTGAAGCAGAGGAGGGTGGCAGCAGGGAGGCAGCAGCTGCAGCAGCAAGGGAGGTAGTAGTGAGGGACACAGCGCCAAGCTCAAACTGCTTTGTAGATCTCAGCCGCGTAAAACTGACGGGATGCATGCAAGTAGACGTGCTCGGGGAACCAGCAGTGGCAACGGTTGCAGTGCCACACCAGGACCATGGCACCACCAGCCCGAACCTCCAGTGTTCTGGGCGCCCCCCCCTCCGCAGGTTACGGCGGCCCCCTGGTGAAAAATGTGATAACTCTAGTTTAGGTTACCTTAGTGTAGGAAGTAACTGTTCTAGGAATGTAATTACCAATAATAACAACAATTCTTTGGACAAGTTAATGTCGTCTTCATCATCAGTTGAACAGTCACTGCCAAGTTCTCAGTTACCTCAGCAGTCTATTAGTGATAAAAAGGAGTTAGATAATAGCTTGATGCCTCACAGTAAGAAAACTAGGCATTCCAAGTGCAAACAGACAGCTTTAAAAGACAGTTTAGTAGTGGCAGCAGCAGAGTGTCAATCCAGCCCAACCAGCCTCGAGGCCACCAATCTGTCTCCGGCCAAGGATGTGTACGAGTTTGAGGAGGAGGACGACTCTGCCTCCCCTGGGTCCTTGCGGGTGAGTAAGCTGGCAGCAGGGCGATGGGGGAGGAGTGCCCCTCAGTGTGAATCCCCACCTCACCCACTGGCTGGGTACACCCCCTCCTCACCCTCTACAGCCATGGTCACTCCAGAAAAGAGTGGTCGGTGTGGTGTCAAGCTGAGGTTGCGTATGAAACGCTCGCCGGTGTTAGATGAGGTCATAGAGGTTGGGTCACACCTCTCAGATTCTGTAGGGGGAGGTGGGATGACCTATGAGCCAGAGTATGAGGTACTGACGGTGGAGGGCATCACCAGCCAGGACTACGAGGACCACCACCACCAAAGCCACCACAGTCACAACCACCACCACCGCCGCCACCGCAAGAAGCACCACAGGGAGCATCGCCGACGCTCTGATTCCTCTGAGAGTGAAAGCACCGATGGGGATGGGTCGTCTGCTGCTGCGGCCGCTGCTGCCACCCCAAGGCCAACCATGAAGCGACTGCGGTTGATTCTTGGCAACGAAACCCACACTATCACAATCCCCGGCACACACCTGGATGGGAAGTGAGAAGGAAGGTCACACTCACTGCTGCATTACACACCCCAGACCCCCCCCCCTCCCCCTCCCCCACCAGCACCACCACCACAGCTTAAACCCTGCCTACATATCTTGCCATACCACAATACTTTAGTACACCACATTGTATTAACACCATTATACACCACCAACACAACACATCAAGGCTATAACACACAAGACACATTAGTTTGCCTACCTAATTTACACAACAACACACCGAATGACTCCACATCATCCTCTCTATACATTGCACTACATAGCATTCTTACCCTGTGGACATCCCAACAAATGCCACCATTACCAATACCTACTGCCCACATTCATATCTCCCCTCCTGTCCATGAAGATACTACAACTTCATCCTTTTGTAAAGAAATGTTTGATCAAGTCTTTCAGTTTTTAAACCAGCTAAGTACACTCAAGTACTGTAGTAGACCCTCCTCTCTCACCCACAACCACCACCGATAACATGGGACTCTGACAACATTGCCATTTCATTGATGTGTAATATATTTCCAAGCCAGCCCCTCATCTGCTCCTCTCCATCACAGCCTTGGATTGTCTTTGGCCAAGGCAGTAAGCTTAGGACTGGTCTTCGTCATATGCCTCTCTAGGGCCACGGCACTGTTGGGCCATTGCATCGTGTAATAAAATTGGCACTGTGCTTCATGGAATACAGTAAGTTTTATTTATATTTTCTCAAATTCGTTTTATTCTGACTATTTATTTTCACTTGGATTATGAGTTTGAATGTGTTAATGAACTCATTCTTCCCTTTTTATTCACAGGATATTTATTGAAATTTCTTAGTTAACTTTTATGTTTTTTAGAACCAGTTAATGTTTTAGTTGTAAAAACAGTGGTGTGCTGGAAGCACCCACTTGGCTGCAGAGTACAGCTGCAAGGATGTCTCTTATTTTGATATTATATGTACACCTAGAAGATTGCACAACAAAACAAAAAAGCCAACTTGCATAGATCTGGGGTGCTTTGTTACAGAGTTTTATTTTTGCTTAACTTTTTATTTTTGAGGAAAAGATTAAGATTAATACAGTGTATGATGTAGAGTGTAAAGCAGTTGCTGCAACACAAACCATTTGCATAGTTATGATATATGTCTTGTTTTCTAAGCTTATAAAGTGTAATGGGTCTCAGGGGAGGGCAAGAGAAAGTAGTCAGGCGGTGATAAAAGGCATGGCATGGTACACTGTCAAGCAAGAGAAAAGTCAGGTGTGAAAAAAAGGGCATGCATGTACACTGTCCAAGAAGAGTCAGGCGGTGGTGATAAAAGGCATGGCATGGTACACTGTCAAGAAAAATAGTATTGCTGGCATAGATATTTCATGATGGTGTTGCAGGTGAACGTGATGTATGTAGTAACAGGGTCTCTCTCTCTCTCTCTCTCTCTCTCTCTCTCTCTCTCTCTCTCTTCTCTCTCTCTCTCTCTCTCTCTCTCTCTCTCTCTCTCTCTCTCTCTCTCTCTCTCTCTCTCTCTCTCTCTCTCTCTCTCTCTCTCTCTCTCTCTCTCTCTCTCTCTCTCTCTCTCTCTCTCTCTCTCTCTCTCTCTCTCTCTCTCTCTCTCTCTCTCTCTCTCTCTCTCTCTCTCTCTCTCTCTCTCTCTCTCTCTCTCTCTCTCTCTCTCTCTCTCTCTCTCAATCTCTCTCTCTCTCTCTCTCTCTCTCTCTCTCTCTCTCTCTCTCTCTCTCTCTCTCTCTATCTCTCTCTCTCTCTCTCTCTCTCTCTCTCTCTCTCTCTCTCTCTCTCTCTCTCTCTCTCTCTCTCTCTCTCTCTCTCTCTCTCTCTCTCTCTCTCTCTCTCTCTCTCTCTCTCTCTCTCTCGGGTATATTTATAATTGTAGAAGCATTTCTTTTCATCCTTTGCTTGTATAGGAATTTTATTAATTTACCACACCTGTTACTACATGGATCACTGTTTCATACATACAGCAACCTAGCATGAAATTGTTCAGAGGGCTTTTTATTCCACAATTGGATGTTTATTATTATTTTATACATTCTTTTTTATTCAGAGTTTGGTCAAATTTGAAAGAAACAAGCGAATTGTGACTGATAATGGCTTTATATTTAAGTACCTGTATTATTATTATTATTATTATTATTATTATTATTATTATTGTTATTGTTGTACATTGAGAATGGTGACAAGGGTATTAGCATGTAGGCATCTTAACCTGTGTTGTGTGTGCAGAAGCTGGTAGAGTTGCGTTGCTGCAGAAACAAGACCTTACTGTACATGGCTATGAATTGACAGGCCTCCTTTTATTACACTTCATCGACACCATTCCACTCTTTATCTATCTCAAAATGATTTTTTGGATGACTTGTCAATACTGTGTATTGATGTTTTGAGTACCATGTCACTGGTAGCTCCTTAACGGCGATGTTAATAAAAGTTGTAGAAGCCCAATGACTTTACTGTTGTCACCCACTAGAACTGGATGGGCCGGCAAGGTGCTGGAGAGGAGTGCTGCAGCCTTCAGGGACTGAGAGGGCCAGGATGCTTCCAGAAAGGTTAGCTTCTACCTCGCTCCCCAAATGTTAAGTAGTTCATGGGTCCACAAAGTTGTTAACCATGATACGCTGGTAAATTAAGAGAGTTGCACAGGTATTTTTTTTTGTGCAAGGGGTGATTTGATTAAGGGTAAAGCCAGCAATGTATATAAACTATTTCAGCCAGTTTGAAGACTTTGTCCATAAAGTTTTCCATTACTTTTTTGCTGGATGTTATTCCCTTGTGTGCACAAAGAAGCCATTCATGACCATCAAAAATTCTGAACTGTAAATTATCATTATTGTATGGCTACTACTATTATACCATTTGTTACTACTGCTACAACGTTTTACTGAGTACTTATTTTACTGAGTATTTATTTACTACCACTACTAAAAACGGTAATGCATGGGTTACAAATACTACCACTGCTAAAATCAACAATGCATTGGTTACATTGTGGTACAGTTTATAACTAGAACCAATGATGGTGTGTGCCACAACATTCAGCTTCTAAACGGCAGTGATGTCACGTGTGGACTTAATACTTGGATTTTAATTGCATATTTTGCTATCTTTTTGCTTTAGGCACCTTTGATTTTCTTGGAATCTCGCCAAAACTGAGAAGGTAGTTGTGGAGGTCAAAGAGGAGGTTAAGGGTCAAGGACAAGGTTCCAGAGATCGAGGAGGAAGTTCTGGAGGTCGAAGAGGAGGCTATGAAGATGCTTGAGAAGAGGTTGTGGGTGTTGAGGAGGAGGTTGTGAAATGGAGGTCAGGGAGAAAGTTCTTAAGGGTGATGGGGAGGAGGTTCTGGAAGTCCAAGCGACTGGTGATTGAGGCGAAGGTGATGGGAGTCGAGGAGGAGGTTGTAGATATCAAGAAGGTTGTGGAGGTCGAGAAGGAGACTGCAGTGATCGAAGTAGAGGTGGCGGTAGTAAGTTCTAGAGATAACCTGACCGAAGCGAAATGGCGTTAAAATTAGAGCTCACTGAGTAATAGCATTGTGATGTTGCCTCCAAGTATTTACCTCCATGGGTCTCTGTAGTCCAACCCTCGGTACAGAAAGCTGGTTACCTGTATTTAGGGAAAGAGGTGATGATTCTGAGGGTGGGGTGGACCTGAAAAACTAAGGAATTCTCAGATTGATGCTTCTGCCTCTCACATCAGGGCAAAAAGGAAATCATTTGGGTTCTAATGAGTGTTTTTTAGGTTCATGGTGCAGAAGAAGGGTCAATCTACCTCAAGGGTCATAAAACTACCCATGGAAATGTCTCAAACTCTTGGGAAAGCCTTGTCAAATATGTGTACTTGGGTGCCAAAATATTCATTGGTACAGAGGAAAGGTCAAACTATCTGAAGGGTCATAAAACTACCCATGGAAATGTCTCAAACTCTTGGGAAAACCTTGTCCAATATGCGTACTTGGGCACCAAAATATTCAATGGTAGCTACAGAGGAAAGGTCAAACTACCTCAAGGGTCATAAAACTACCCATGGAAATGTCTCAGACTCTTGGGAAAGCCTTGTCAAATATGTGATTGGGCGCCAAGATATCCAATGGTAGGCATACAGATCGAGGAAAGGTCAAACTAGCTACCTCATGGGTCATAAAACTGCCCATGGAAATGCCTCAAACTCTTGGGAAAGCCTTGTCAAATAATTGTGCTTGGGTGCCAAAATATTCAATGGTAGGCATACAGATCGAGGAAAGGTCAAACTAGCTACCTCAAGGGTCATAAAACTGCCCATGGAAATGCCTCAAACTCTTGGGAAAGCCTTGTCAAATAATTGTGCTTGGGTGCCAAAATATTCAATGGTAGGCATACAGATCGAGGAAAGGTCAAACTAGCTACCTCAAGGGTCATAAAACTACCCATGGAAATGCCTCAAACTCTTGGGAAAGCCTTGTCAAATATGTGTACTTGGGCGCTGAAATATTTTAAGAATGGTACCTCGAGATCTTGCATGAATCTCCGAGAGTTCTGGGACGACGCGGGACAGCCACACCACCAAAACCTCTTCCCGATGCAGGTAAGACTGTTTTTTGCACCTCCCAAGTTAAATTTTTTAGTGTGTATCATACGCTACCACTTCATGAATTTGGCAAGTAGCGGATTGTGCATTATTATGGCGAAACAGTAATGCATGGGGAAGATATTGCCGTAAAACACAAATGCTGAGCTCTCGTGCTGAGGTTGTGTGTAGTACCCGTTTTTTTTTTTTTTTTTTTTTTTTTTTGTGTGTGTGTGTGTGTGTGTGTGTGTGTGTGTGTGATGATTACCCATGATTCTTGCGCGTCATGTGAATATAACCACCCCAGAGAGAGAGAGAGAGAGAGAGGGGAAGAAGTGGTCGAGGCGTCAGACTGGCTCGTGTGTAGACGTGTTCACTCCTGTAGACCGAGAGACCCTGAGTAGACCGTTTTTCAGTCACGGCCGCATCATATTTCAATGTCCTCGGCACTACACTTTCTGAATTGTCCATATCAGGGACCATCATTATCACTCTTATTTTCATTACTACCTCCGATCGTATACAGTCTTGCCTAAGTGTTGCCTGGGTTTCAAGTTGATGATGAAGCAACAGCCACTATTGCACGAGCTATGGCCGAAACAATGACTTCTTTGAGGTGAGGGCAGAGGAGATTTCCTGTTCGCCCTGGCTGATTGGTCAACCGTTTTAGTGGTGCGAGAAGTATGGAGTAATTCACTTATAAACTTGTGTTGAATTATATAGTAATGGTGCCTGTAGCCCAGCAGCAGGCCTGAAGTCATGGGAAGGTTCTCTTGATCGAGGAATAATGGCGCCTCGTATTGTTGTCCTAGATTATAAATAAGTAGCCTATTTATTTGGTAGCTGTGTTAACTCGTAATTTAGGTCTACTGCATGTATAGGGTCATATGTTGGTCGAATATCTGAAAGTGAAATGAGTCCTATATGTTTTATCACTGAATTCATATGGCAAGGCAAGTCCGGCTCTGGGGATTTATTTATTTATTTTAATGAAAGGATTTAAAATTTGTGCTTCCCTGGATGTCTTTGTCGCTTTCCTGAAGACACTAACCTAATTAGCTATGGGCCCGGAGTGGTCCAAGAAAGTCATTAGTAAGAAACAAGAAAAACATCTATATAAAATAATGATGAAAATAAATGCATTGTCCCACTGACTGAAAGAACAAGTAGCCTATAGATTTACGGATAGCAGCAAAAAAGTTTACGCTGCAGTTGTGTGTAGAAAATCTGTGCCCTGAGGAGGTAATAAAGGGGTAACATAAGTAAATACGCTGATCGAGCAAGTGTTATAGCTTGCATAGAATAATCGGCTAGAGAAATAGAATAATAGCCCAGAACGAAGAATTATATGACTGCACAGATAAGATCGTCTCGAAAACAACAGCGTTAATCATAGTTTTTTTTTCAGTGTGGGGATGGTTAAGGTAATCGTGACCAGGGTGTGGAAAGTGAGCGACGTTTGAGGAGGTTTAATAATGAAGGACTATGAGGTAAGACTCGTGTGCAGCGTCAGTTATACCACAGTGAACTGCGAGTCAGTTGTAATAATGAGGCTTTGGTATGTAGTAAGACAAACAGTGGGAGGCTTTGAGGGGGTGGAATGGCTTAAGGGTGGATGCAAGGGAAGGAGGAGGAAGATATCGATGAACTTTATCAGGCAAGCGAAATATTAGAAGTTAACGATATGGGTGATGAAAAAGGTAAAGGTAAATAGTTAAACCTGCAGTATTCCTTATCTTTTCATGTTGAAGGGATATGGCCGGAAAGAAAACAAGTATAGCCTATAGATCCATTCTCAGAAACCAGCTAAACCCTTCGTATAATTTTCTTTAGTTTATCTCGTTAATGTAAGTATTTCTCTCTCTCTCTCTCTCTCTCTCTCTCTCTCTCTCTCTCTCTCTGCAATGTAACATCCGGTTTCTCAAAATTTCCTTCTAACGACATGATTTTCCTACAGTTTTATGACACTATTTTTTTATGTGCAATCTATCGAATTTTAGTATATATTATCCTTTATCTGGACTTCTTATCAATGTTACTTCTAATTCGAGCTTCCCAACCTGACTTAATATGGCCTTCATACTCCAAGGCCTGGCTGCACTAAAGGTGTTGCTCAATCTCACGCCTCCGGGCCTTTTTTCCTCTTATCCTTCTCCCCATGCGCAATCACCACTCCTTCATCCTTCATCAGCTGGAGTATAGTTTACCCAGTGCCACATATGTAGGAGAGCTTGCCCAACTTCATCGCATGCGCCATATGTTGTCACCAAAAGAGCTGTGTGATCTTCAAAAAGAGACGCCTGTACTTTTTTTTTTTGTGTGTGTGTGTGAGAGAGAGAGAGAGAGAGAGAGAGAGAGAGAGAGAGATATGCAGACTTCCTCGAGACCCTGACCATACCGAAGAGCTAAAACTCACTATTGCATCAACATCAATTTGAATTTCGCACAGCTCTTAAAGTAACAGCTAGCATGGCACCTGTGATCAAGTTGGCCAAACAGTCTTAATCTATGGCTGAGACCTTAATTACTCTCCCTGTTCACCTCATCCTTTTCGTTATGTCAACAGGGTGGGGTAACATGATAATTCTCCGTAATGTGGTTGACTGTTCTTGGTGTTTATACTTGCATCAGCAGGAGCAATAGTATGAGTCAACTCTTGGAGAGGAAGCTTATATTTTCCTCAGAGCTTGACAAACAATATTTCAGTGTGATTATTTTATTAAGTTTCATGATGCCGTTTGTGCTCGTAAAACCTAATTCGATAATAACTGTGATCAAGTGATATATGCTTACAGAACAGGCAGCTTATAGTACTGTCCGCATTGCCCCTCGAACTCTTCCTGTTTAGTCTCTTATAATAATGATAATAAATAATAATAATAATAATGTTGCTTACGTGTGTATGATGGCTGTGTCAGGGATTGTGGAAGGGCAAGAGAGAAACGTTAAGAATGGGAATAATGTAGTGACTCTTGAACTATACTGAGAGCGGACAAGGGAAGGACAACACGTTCATACAGAGGAGCGAAGCATGGGTGTAATCTTGTTACAGTTACCCGTTCACGTAAGCTAACATCGTCTATACTTGATCGTTAAGTCTTGATAGTTATTCACTCAGATGAGCAGGTGGGCGCGATCGACGAATGCAAAGTTTTCCTACAGCACAAGTGTTACGAGGAGATACGAATGTCACTCTTTTAATCTATTCTTGTCTTGCGCCATGTTTCGTCATCCGCCTCGCCCCTTCCTTTCCTCAGCTATATAGGAGTGTCTCTTTGATGTACCCCCCCCCAAAAAAAAAATGAAATAAATGTAAGTAAAAAAAAAAAAAAAACTCGGAAATCACTCCTCACTTTCATTCCTCGATTATTTATTTTGTTTGTTCATTAACTTTTACCTCAGTATCAGGGGATTATAACTCCTCGTTGGCTTGTATCGATGTTTTAATAATCACTGGCGTTGCGTCAGGCGGATTTTTTCTACTTTGTTCATCGATTATTACACCGTTGCGAAAGTGTGTGTGTGTGTGTGTGTGTGTGTGTGTGTGTGTGTGTGTGTGTGTGTTATCATCATCACCTCCATTATTATTATTATTATTATTATTATTATTATTATTATTATTATTATTATTATTAACATCTTCAGGCTCCCTTCTCAAAACGTTTGCCTCATAATGTCATACAAAATTTAAAGGAAGACATTCATTTCCCTTTCAATCCCGACTTCCTGAGCCTCGATCCGTTATCTGCTGGCTTTGTTTGTTTGTTTATTTAGTAGATTGTTTGTTTGTTCCTTTAATTCGTTTACGTTTGTTTGTTTGCTCGACTTATTTAGAGGAGGAGGAGGAGGAAGATGAAGCAGACGAGTGGATGATTTGTGGAGAAATCTATGGATACGTATGTTTTGTTATATATACGTTTTGCTTTGTTTTATATAGGTAGTGTTCTTTGTGGTTTTATTACTATAGTGTTTATCCATTATTTATCGTTTAGTTTCGTCTCTTGGGTATGCTACCTCAGGCCAATTTCTTCACGCAAGTTTTTTGGCGTGAACTCAGTGAACTCTCGAATCTCCGGATCACTGGATTAGAATGACTCGCACAAATAAATTGACTGGAGATAACATGGACGGTGTCACAAGGTATATATACTCCTTTGCGTGGAATCAAATACTAACCACCGATGATCCTTATAATATTATGAAACTAAAACGCGTGGGGTAGGTAATGTTTCTCTGTTATGTTGACGACGGATTTAAGGTATCTTTTATGGTGTGTGTGTGTGTGTGTGTGTGTGTGTGTGTTTCAACCGTATGCTTTTAGATAGTAGTAGCAGCAGTAGCAGTAGTAGAAGTAGTAGTAGTTGTAGTAATAATAATAATAATAATAATAATAATAATAATAATAATAATAATAATAATAATAATGATATATGAACAACACCAAAAATATTGAGAGTAAACCAACCTTCACTACAGTTCTCACTGATATCACGTGACCCTCGACAGCCTTTTGTTTTTCCTCTTTCCATGTCTCATTTTCCTGCTTCCTCTTTATGACGCGTCCTGTTTTCCTACATTAACGTATATTCCTGACGTCAAGTGGTGTGATTCGAGAAGGATCCGGCAAGCGTGGACAGGACAGATCCGAGAGCGAGTGCGGTAAAGTCAACAAGTGCTGTACGTTATACCTTTATCTGCAGTACACACACACACACACACACACACACACACACACACGTCAAGTTAAAAGTGATATATTTTCTTTATAAGTATAATCTATGTGAGAGAGAGAGAGAGAGAGAGAGAGAGAGAGAGAGAGAGAGAGAGAGAGAGAGAGAGAGAGTTGCTGTTTCACGATGCAGCTAGGTTTCACTTTCCACCTTTGCAAATGCCTTCTTGTCACTTTCCAAACCATTACGTATTAAAATACAATGATGATAATAATAATGATGATGATGATATAGGAAAACAAGTCAAAATACCAACTGCTCCATATTAAGGTTAGACTGGCAGCGATCGAGGCTCCGGCCGTCACTGATAAGAGCATTGAGTTACGTGTGGGTTATAAGGTTTTAGGTGTTGGGTGGGAGACTCTGGCTCAGCTGTGCAAACTGTTGGCGGCCTCCCTCCCTGCTGAATGTCCGATGTCCGCCCTTCACAGGAAATAACAAAACACAGAATGGCGGTAGACTGCCGGGAATTTCCGACGAAAGATAAAGAACAGAGAGAGAGAGAGAGAGAGAGAGAGAGAGAGAGAGAGAGAGAGAGAGAGAAAGAAGAAGAAATAATATGTAAAGAAAAAGGAAATACAGAGATACACGGACTTTGAGAGGAAGAGAGGTGAGAGGGAAATCACTCAACCATATAAATTCTGAAGAAAAAAACCCCGAAGGAAACATCCAAATCAAGTCATTTCATATAAGGACGTGAATGAGTACGGAAAACCTACCTGTTGTGTAACGGTACAAAGTATGAAAGGAAGGAAATAAATAGTGAATTAGGTAAGTGACGTTATAGGCTAACTCACACTTGTCCAATATTACCTCATAGAGATTTGGTTATAACCTTTTGCATTCACTTGAAAACCTCTAATAAGTGTAGGTACCGTGGAGAAATGATCACGGACGATACAAGATAACTGACAAGGTGATAAAAAACGAATAAGATAAGTGACATCAAAGTTGTACGTGCTTGGTGTAGCCTACACTAGTTAAACCAGATCTTATAACGAAAACTCTATCAATTCCTTAAATGTCAGGGAGATAAGATTAAGATGGAGTAGGGTAGTAATAAGAATAGCTCATGGTGACGTCTGGTATATTAGAACCGAATACCATTCCGGTCATCTATGGAGGTCATCCGCCACTCCCGATCACGATGTAGAGTTAATGACATACCATCGATCATCACCATAATAACAGGGAGCGAGAGGGACCAGAGGGAGTAGGGGAGCGGGTTTCAGTGCATGGTGGAGGGGAGAAATGGAGGGCGGTGAGAAACGGCAAACGAGGCTGGATGGAGGGTACACGATCTGCCTCTGTTCGCTAGTCATTTGATGGAGGGCACCGCTGGGTGGGTCTGGGGAAAGTACACGCAGCGCTGTGTCACGTGATTCACCTTTCCTGAGAGAGAGAGAGAGAGAGAGAGAGAGAGAGAGAGGAGAGAGAAACACAAAGGAAAAGGCAATGTTGATGAGTTTCGACGTAAAAGATAAATGGATACGAAGAAAAAACACGAAAACAGGAAAGAAAGCAAATAACAATAACTGATCATATTATTACTGTGTGAGAGAGAGAGAGAGAGAGAGAGAGCGAGAGAGTTCAAGCCTTTGTCAGACTTCCCCCCCTGGCCCTGAGCGCAAACACGGCTAACATTTCGGCCATGGGTCGCTGCCAGCTTGCCTGCGTCATGGATAGATCAGACCAAACAGATCTACCATCAACAAACTGAAACGTAAAGCTTTGGTTGACACTTACTCGTATGTGGTTTTACTGCCACATAAAGGCTATATTGTGTGTTACGATTTTGATTTTTACTTACTGTCTACTCTATATGATGGTTTATTGTAAATGGCAATATATGGAATGAATAATAGATGAAGTAAAAAGTAAATAAGAACACACACACACACACACACACACACACAAGACAATAATCAACTTTTGTCCCAGAGATTTCCAGAAAAAAGGTTCAGATACCCGGAGGAAATTCAGAGGAGGGAAAATTGCTAGAGTTTACCAGTGAAGTGAATATAAGAATGAAGAAACTGGTTAACCCCGTAAGAGTTTAGCCTATGATGGCGTACGTGAGCTATTAGTGATGCATGAACTTGTGTCTGCATCCATAATAGGGTCTGTGCTGTATTAGTGAGTCAAGTCATATGCATATAGTGTGGGGGCTGAACCGCTAACAGAGGGACTATCTGCTACGTAGTATGTGAACAAAGCAGAGGGGGGTAATGTCTTGCAAGTTGGGGGCAAGACCTTGGTTGGGGGACAGCCTTCATTCGATCAATCTTTCGTCATTATTCCATCTTATGAGACTATACTCAAAACAGAGGTGAGAAAACATTACAAAAGTTCTTCTTGCGGGGTAAACATACACATTACATCATTATCATAGCATAACAGATAAATGCGCAGTTGTTACTTGTTAGTACTGGATCTGTATGCCTGAGGTGAGAGGCAAGGGAGAAGGGATCGAGCATCTCGCCACACACACACACACACACACACACACAGGCTCCTTGAAAATAGGGCGCGGAGGAGGAACGGATCACGAGGAAGTGTGCAAACTCAGAGGACAAAGGGTGGAAGTGGCCTCTCTCATGGAGGGGGGAGGCGCAAAATAGAAAGGAAGAGAGGTTGCGGGGCGCGGAGCAAAGGGAAGAGCGGTGCACCAGTTTCATTAGCACAAGGTACGTGGTTACATGGCTGACCACGACTATACGACAGGTGCTTATGAACATGAATTGGGGAACTTACAAGCACCCTATCATGGCATGCAATAGTGCGCAGTCCCTAATATATTTTGGGGGTGATTAAAACGGACCGAGGTCATACATTTCCAGTCTTGCGCCGAATTCGATTTTCCACACACACACACACACATACACAGAGAGGCAGGCGGGCCCTCAGACAGCTATACCGCGCCACACCCTCGCCGCAGCCCGCCAGACAACCTGCTCTCTTACGTAACATACACTTTCATCGCGGGCTTTCCCTTGTAAAACTTCCAAACTTCCATACCCCTCTTGCCACTGTTTACATTACGCGCCAGACATTCTATGAGTCAGCGTAAACAGTGTTTTTGCGAGAGGGCACACACCTCGTAGAAAGCTGCGTTAACATGACTTGACATTATTATATTATAGGCACCGGTGTTGTCTTTCATATCTCCAACATATACGACAGGATAAGAAAAGCCATCATATGCATTCTCAAATGGCGTGCACGTGCTTGGCGTGTGAGACCCATTCAGCGTACCTACTAACGGTGCTGAGGCAATACTGATTGTCAATGCTAAGTGCTTCTAGGAATCAATCGCTTCTCTAAAATGACAAAAAATAGAATAGGAAACTGAAGAAGAATCAGGCAAGCAGACCATGTTGAGTTATCATGTAAGATTTTATAAATAGTCTTTCCGTGTATGAATCACAGCATTTTGCGTCACTGATCGCCACGTCCTCAGTTTCCGATGAAAGGATCCTGCAGTAGAGCATGCGGGAGACAGGAACTGCAGCCTGCAGGGTGAGGTACTCAAATACGTGTGAGGCACGAGGAGAGGGGAGCGGGAGGGGGGAAAGCGGAAAGGGAGGTGTGAGGGCGGGGGTGAGGGATGACGGGATGGAGATTGGAGAGGAAGGGATCGTAGACATGCGCAGTACATGACTATCACGTTTCCCTTACGAACAGGTGTAGATTTGTAGGCAAGTATTACGTGTCGGTGATTAAATCGTGGATCTCTACCTTAAGAGGACGCAGTATTATCACTCGTAACCATGGTCACCTTTTTCTTAACAAACAGGCGAGGCATGCGCCGGATGGAGTCATATTCCAGCGTTTTATTGCAACATTTTCCTCGCCGTTCCTTCCTGAAGCAAGTTGCGAGTTACTCATTTTTAGATCACTTCCCAATGAATCGCTGCTCATTCTAGCCAGTGGCACCTACTGCATGAATTAAACCTCGCCATTGTAGAAGTTTGCCATGATCCCGGGAGGAAAGACCAGGAAGTAGTGGACTCCTTCCTGTGTGCCAGGGAACATGGTAGAAAATCTCAGAGCAATACCTCTGAGTGACTCCACCCACTTACGTCAGCAGGGTGACGTCATCTCGGGCGCTCGTTTTCTGGTCGGCGTTTAGGGAGGACTCTGGCTATTCTAAAAACTTGCTAAATCCATGCAAACCAGTTGTGTTACGGTATAGTGGAACCTTCTTTATCTATAGTCATATTTTTCCCTCAGAAGTATTTGTGTGATACACATCTGTAGGAAATTTATTAATGGTCAAATACCTCAGACTGATTTTCCATCCGTCAAAGTTGCAGTTTACTTCAGTTGCAAATTCAACAGTATGTTTATACCTATTTTCACTGCAAAACTCATTAATTGATTGATGTGCTGATTTCAGGAATATAATAATGAAAAGCAGTGTTACAATCATATAAGTTACCCCTGGAAGATAAATAAACGGGACTTGTATCTTCCATAAGCCTGCATGGAAGCCTTTGATATCACGAACTACTCATGGACTTCGAAAACCAAGGTTATTTTGTACGTGAACACCATGCACTTGTCTTTTTATTTAGTGGCTGACACTGTTTCAAAAATTGGCGCTCGGAGGTAGAAAACGTGGCTGTTTGTAAGGCGGGCGCTGATTGGCTGACGGCTAGTGACGTCGACCAATGGCAGGCCTTGAGTTACCGCGGGAAGAGAGGGCATGCTGATGATGTTTCCCGTGGTACAAAGAAACAGCCTAATACTGAGCCAGGGCCGCGATTTTAGGCACATAACCGACACTACACCCTCTTTGCGGCCCCATAAAACCCACACAGAGGCCTACACGCCCCCAAAACCCCCTTATTAAGGCAAAAGAGCCGCCAAAACAGCAAGGCCTGGTCCGCACTATCCGGTTTGTACCAGTTTCAAACCGAAATTTTCATGGCGAATTGAACTCCTCTCAGGCCCTCCAGTCCCCTTTATTTCTGCTTTCCGGGGCTGAGCGCGGCGATAGGCAGGCTAGCAAGGGACAGGAAGGCACGTGGATGTCCCGGAGGAGGAAAATAGCGGGCAGCAGAGGACATAGAGCAGAAGGTAAGGCGCGTGTGGCAGGAATGTTGTTTTGAAATAATTCCCCCCGCTGCCATTTCACCATCTCACTGTCCCCGGAGCTCTCCTCGTGGCCGGAGCTCCCCGCGGCATCGAACTCTTCTAATTTGGTGTGGATGTGGATAACCCTGTGGTGTGCGAGTGGGATAAGTGTACAGTGGTGGGTGAGGGCAAGGAAATAGCTGGCGCGTGAAGGCTGTGGCCACTCCTATCCTCCTCCTGCACTCCCGTCCCTTCTGCCTCTGCGTCATCACCATCATGGTAAACCTCCACGCCATTCACCTGTACTAGCTTGTAATTGGGGGTTTAGGGGCCCAGGTGTGCATACAGGAAGAGGTATGTGCGTGTCTACGTGTGCGTGCAAGGCCATTATTCGCCTCGTGCAACCCCCAGCCTCGTGATGCACTCTAGGGTCACTTAGGGGTCATTTGGGGTTCCCCTGTGGTCATGTGGGGTGTGCTGGGGTTCTTGCCCGGGGCCTGCTTGGGGAAGGCAGTGTGTTGGGGGAGGTGGGGATCGCCTGCACCCCATACCTCGCCGTCATCCTTGGGGGCCATCCAGATTTTTCCTTGTTTTGGGGGGGCATGAGATGTGGTGTGTGTATGTGCGTGTGTGTGTGTTTCCCTGCATTCCATCACCACATGGGGGTTCATAGTAGATTGTAAATATATTTTCGAAATGTTCTACACTTATTTTCAGTGTCTATAATGTAAATAAGCATGCGTGTGAATCAGTATTAGCCATTTATGAAGGATATGATAGGAAACAGAGGGGAATACCATTAATGGTAAAAAATCCGAATGGGTTAATGTTACCAGTGGGGTTCCTCAAGGTTCAGTTTTAGGCCCGCTATTATTCATTATCTACATCAGTGACATAGACAGTGGGATAACTAATGACATAGGTAAATTTTCAGATGATACCAAAATAGGATGAACTATTAGGACAAGGGAGGATGCTAGAGCACTGCAGGAGGATCTTAATAAACTTTCAGCTTGGTCAGAGAAATGGCAAATGAATTTTAACGTCACCAAATGTAGTGTACTAAGTGTAGGAACACGTAACCCGTTACACGGGTATATTATAGACTCCGCAGCGACAGGTAGACAGAGTGTGAAAAGGATTTGGGAGTGTTAGTAAACTCTGACCTAAAACTAAGGAAGCAATGCATTAGTGTGAGGAATAGGGCTAACAGGGTTTTAGGCTTTATTAACAGGACGGTAACCAACAAAAGTGCAGAGGTCATCCTCAGACTCTATTTAGCATTAGTTAGGCCACAATTAGATTATGCTGTCCAGTTTTGGTGCCCACACTACAGAATGGACATCATCTTGCTAGAATCAGTTCAAAGGAGGATGACCAAGATGATACAGGGGCTGAGGAACCTCCCATATCAATATAGGCTGAAACATCTACATAAGAACATAGGGAAACTGCAAGAGGCTGAGTGGCCTACATAGGGCAGCTCCAGAATCCCTCCCACTACTCACGATGGATGAGGTGTAGTTTCAGGGGTTACAGGTTGAGGCTTAATCCTCGTTTGCCTTCGGTACAGGCGTACGCTCCAGTACCCTGTCTCCTTGCTGCACCCACACCTCACTACCATCTGTCATCCTCGTCCATGTAGCTATCCAGTCTACTCTTAAAACAAGCTATTGTCTCTGCACTATCTATGTGATTGCTGAGTCTATTCCATTCCACCACCCTATTACTAAACCAATGCTTGCCTATATCTCTCCTAAATCTTTACTTTTCTAATTTAAATCTATTACTGCGTGTTCTATCCTGCTGGCTAATTCTCAGTACTTAACTTATAGCGCCTTTGTTGTAACCCTTGACCCATTTGAATACTTCTATCAGATCTCCCTGCACTCTTCATCTTTCTAGTGAATGTAAGTTTAGATGTTTCAGCCTATTTTGATTTCAACTTACATTCACTAGAAAGACAAAGAGTGCGGGGAGATCTGATAGAAGTATTCAGATGGGTCAAGGGTTACAACAAAGGCGATATAAGTAAAGTACTGAGAATTAGCCAGCAGGATAGAACATGCAGTAATGGATATAAATTAGAAAAGTATAGATTTAGGAGGGAAATAGGCAAGCATTGGTTTAGTAATAGGGTGGTGGGGGAATGGAATAGACTCTGCAATCACATAGTGAGTGCAGGGTCGATAGCTTGTTTTAAGAGTAGACTGGATAGCTACTTGGACGAGGATGCGCCATGAGTGAGGTGTGGGTGCAGTAAGGTGACAGGGTACTGGGGTGTACGCCCGTACCGATGGTAAACGAGGATCAAGCCTCTACCTGTAACCTCTGAAACTACATCTCACCCATCGCGAGTAGTGGGGGGGATTCTGGAGCTGCCCTGTGTAGGCCACTCAGCCTCTTGCAGTCTCCCTATGTTCCTATGAACATGAGGGAAAAAAAATTCATGAGTGCTTAAATTTGCAAAATTGTGGTGGGTACAGGTTCATGCCATTGATCTGGCATAATGTTTTCTTTGATTTGGAGAAGGATAAAAAATGTCAAAAGATGGATGTAGCATAGTTTGGTTGTAAAAATATATCCACAAGTTGTGATTATTTTTCAAAATGGAAAAAAAACCCTCGTATGCACCTCTGTGGTGGTGTTTCTCGTGCCTGGTTACAAATCTGCAGGCCTCAGTTAGATCGCAATCACATCACCAGCCAGGGGTATTGGGCACCCAGTCCAGCCAGCTGTCCATTCCATTTGTGCTGGCCAATAAAAGGGCAGCTTGGGATGGCAAACTGTGCTTACCTAGGAGTTGCACTTGCCCTGCATCCTGGGATAATGGGCTCTTACCCACAACAGGTTCAAGGGCCAATGCAAAAGATATGAACTCGAGACCATGTTCAGCGTAGTGTATGTTCCCAACTATATCTTATGTATGCAAAATATTTTGTTGGATGTAGAACTATATTAATCTAATTATCATGTAAAAGAGTGAGGCATAAAAGGGCCAGGTTTAGGGCTGGATTTCCCATTTAGGTTTTCAAGGGTAGTTGTAGAGTGGCAAATCTGTTCATACCTTGGGAAGTTACGAGTCTTTCCCACATGTCAGTGTATTTCCAACTAGGTCACAATATTCTCTGTAAACAAAGGTGTAAGGGGAAGCATGAGGGAAAGTTTATATTGGCTTATAGATGTCAAATTCTGTAAATATGTCCCTCACCAGATCGACATTTGAGAAGAGTTAAGTTACTTTTCAGTAGTTTGGTTGTATTTGTTCATTTATTGGCTATATAACTGCACTACAAACTGATGCAGGTGCACATTTGCAAGTGGTTGATGCCAAAGCTTCTTATTTAATGATGATAGCTACAGAAAACAGTTTTGAATCTTTTTCAACTTCATTTCATGCTCTCTAATTGCTCCCCCATCCCATACAAACATGTTGAGTGTGTGTGTTTTCTTTTTTGATGTCTTTTTTTTCTTTGTTTCTTATTTTCCCTTGTGTGTGTGTGTGTGGGGGGGGGAGGGTGTGTCTGTGTGTGTGTGTGTAGGTGTATAGATGTGTGTGAAGGCATACTGAAACACTTTAGAAAGACCAGGCATGATGAAGGTGAAGGACATGACCGTTACAGACAATCAATAGCTGTGACAAATGTCTACGCAAGAGTCCCCACCACAGTTGGTATCTTGATTTATATTTCATTATTTTGGTAGATTGTTGATGAATACAGTAAAAGAAAGACTGATGATTGTGAATAGAATATTTATCTAGAGAAAAAACTTAAATTATAAGTGTACTGCTACCATATAGTCAGTAGCCCAGAATCTTTAGGAAGGTAATTTAGAAGTTAATATTATTGTAAGTGATATGACTTCATTGCGGTGTATTCTAATGTGGCATAGTTTGTGATGGCTTCCATGGTGACTAGATAACTATATGTTCATAACAAACATCATGAACCCAGAATTTGCTGCATTAAGTAGGAGAAAAAGATACCAGGAGCTTAATTCATCTTATTTTGTAATGAATTCCTCTGAGCATTTTTTTCCAGAAAGAGCCATACTATAAACATTATTAAGTGTACTTTTGGAAGCACCAGTGTGCATATATTATAGCAACTGTTAAGAAAATGTTTGTTGTCATCTAACCCAAATTCTCTTTTTTATTTCAGATTGAAAAAATGAGTCTGACTGTAGAAGCTTCAAAACTTTTAGACTTTAATCAGAAATTGGACATACCTCTCCTTGACAATGTCATCGGTTTTATGTACAATGGGATTGGAGAACAGGTATAGTTGTTTGTCACTTTTTCAGTCACGGAACTCCTGTGCATGTTGTCCATCATTTTGAAAACACTAAAACTTTATCTGTCACCATAGTTAAGTAATGATATCTGTAGATAATTACTGAACATGTGGTGCTTACTATATGACTTTGATTATTATTAATTTTTTTTTAGAATCAGTTATATTACCCTGAAAACATTTATGGGGATAAGTTTAATTAAATGGCTTTGTACCTGCACCGACAGCAACGCATTGCCCAGGAGGTCCTCACCACACTCAAGGAGCACCCAGATGCATGGACGAGGGTGGATGCCATCCTTGAGTACTCACAGAACCAGCAGACCAAATACTATGCACTACAGATCCTGGAGCAGGTCATCAACACAAAGTGGAAGGTGTTGCCCAGAGACCAGTGTGAAGGTTTGCATCCATTGCTACTTGTGTGTTGCTGAAAAATTATATGAAATACTTAATGTGCTACAGTGACATGTAGTGAACCTTGTTTACTGTTATTTTTTTCTTTTTAATAGGGATAAAGAAATACATCGTCAATGTTATCATCAAACTGTCCAGCACGCCAGAATCTCTAGACAGAGAAAAAGTATACCTTAATAAACTGAACATGATTCTTGTACAGGTAAGTGTATATTCATTAATGTGTAATCCTAAATACACCATAAGTTGCCATCAAAATATTTTTTCACAAGGAATTTTCTTTTCTTTTTCCACTTGATAGAAATTCACTATAAAATGGCAGTGAATATACATGTCAGTTATCTTTTTATTCACAATAATCATGAGTGTTATATACAAACAGATCTTGAAGAGAGAATGGCCCAAGAATTGGCAGTCGTTTATCCCAGACATTGTCGGGGCAAGCAAAACCAACGAGTCAATGTGCCAGAACAACATGGTGATCCTCAAGCTGCTCTCGGAGGAGGTGTTTGACTTCTCCACGGGACAGATGACCCAAACCAAGGCCAAACACCTCAAGGACACCATGTGCTCACAGTTCCAGCAGGTGTTCCTCCTCTGTATATTTGTTATGGTAAGTTAACCTTCAAGATATTCCAGGGTGTGGGTTGTGGAATTTTAGTGTTCATGGCTTGGTGGTGGTTTTTTTTTTTGGGGGGGGGCACTGTATTTGTTTTGTAATAGTTTTTCAGTGGACAGTCTTTTCTCCAAATCAACAGTGAGGCTAATTTTTCCAGAGACCATGAGGTGACTTTTTGTATGTAGAAAAATGTATCTTAGAAAAATTCTAAATGGAGCTTGTTTTTCAGGAAAACTCACAAAACCCAACTCTTGTTAGTGCCACATTAGAAACTCTACTAAGATTTCTGAACTGGATTCCTCTTGGGTACATCTTTGAAACAAAGTTGATCAGCACGCTTATCTACAAGGTAAGCTTTTATATCAACTTGTTTTAGCAGTAACCAGTCAGTGTATTTGTGATACATTAACCCTCCCGCTCTGGGTGACCCCCGTCTCCGGGGGTTTGGGGAAAATTTAAGCACCATCGCCGCGGCCGCCGCCAGAGAAGGCTACGCTTTCGTGAATATTATCCTCTATTTTCAACAATAAATAGTCCTTGAAATGTATTTTGAAAGCGTTTCCATGATTGTTGAACGTTTGTGGAAAAGATATATGAAGGGCTAGTGATGTTTCATAAGTTAGGTAATGAAATACTGGCACGGTACTAAAACGAATCTTAACTGACAGTTTTCTTTATATATTTCACTGAAAATATTTGAGCGGCACTTTGATTAGACTGATTTTATCGCAGATTTTCCTGTACGACATAGGCTATTTATTTTGTTTTTACGTATTTATTTGAAGGTTTTCTTTTTATATTTCACTGAGAATATTTGAGCATTACTTTGATTATTTATTATTTTTGCTGGCGAATCCCAGAAATTCGCCATCAGAGTCGTGAATTTCATCGCCTTCACACTGAAAATCACTTTCATCACTTGTCAATTCGCCCAACTCGCCACGAAGAGACAGGTCTTCATATTCCTGCTGCTTCACCAAGATAGAGTGTGATGTTAGGGCAGCTCTGGGGGGCTGGGAGTGTCGGGCAGGTGGAGGCGAGGAAGCGGCGTTCCCTGCGGTGGAGAAAAGCTCATGTTCGGACACATCGGAAAGTGAAAAATCACGTCCTTCCATCACTGCGGCTAGTGACCAACTGACTGGTGATGCCAACATATGCTCCAGGATGCTGGGCGTGGGCTCACACCAAACTTAAGCCCATGCAGGCATTTCAAATGGTAGAAATACGCACATGCCTTCTGAGAGGACACCCGGATTTTTGCCAAATTTTACGCGCGACCTTCCAAGAGGACACCCGGAGCGGAAGGGTTAAGTTATGAAATATATTAAATTTGTTTGAGGTTCCAGAATGTGAATTAACATCCTCAAATTACTTCGGGAAAGTACACAATACAGTCTGTGTGTAATGCTCTTTAGTTATGTATATAAATCCAAAACAGCACATCATCTATAATTAAAATTCTCCATATTATTCTAAAAGATATTAGATATACCAATGCATGCTTTTTCTTTCACTGAATGCTATGGAACATACTAATGTATGTTTCTTTATCAGTTCTTAGGCTTGCCGCTCTTCCGTAATGTGACGCTCAAGTGTCTGACGGAGATTGCTGGAGTGGCTGTCCCTTCCTATGATGAGTCCTACATCATGATGTTTTCACAGACCATCACACAACTGCAGGAAGTAAGTTTCAAGATTATTACTCTGATATACTAGCTTGATGTCTTATTTAAAAGCTATAGCAGTATATTTTGTATCTTTAATTTCACCCCTTACCTGACTCACAAAAAAAAGTCACTAGTCCCAAATCAATAAATCCTATTGAAATAACACCTCCATTTAGCACAAATTTCTTTGGTACCTTTCTTGCATTCATTGAAGGGTCCACTGTATAAGCAATCTTTATCTCTGACACCCTGTCCCTTCATGGAAACTTCCCACAAGGGACTGGCCATGGCAGAAGTATCCACCTTTACCTGTGTTTATGAACTTAACTTCTGCTCTCCCTCCTCCACATTCATAAAAGATTTAAACCGCTTTTACATAGTTCTTATCTCCTTTTTTTTCATAAGCAACCCATTGCTCTTTTTGATCCTACATATACTTACATGCTCTCTGTTACAACTTTTGTTTGACTCTATTTTCAGATGCTTCCATTGGACACCAACATCAGAGAAGCATACGCCAATGGCCAGGATGCAGAACAACAGTTTATCCAGAATTTGGCACTGTTTCTATGCACTTTTTTGAAAGAGAGAGGATCCCTGGTAGAGAAAAAGCAGCTTAGTGATGCGTTACTTAAGGTAAGTTCTTTGGCATTCAGTTTTGAGGGAAACATCACTCGGCCGTGTTGTGTTGCCGCAGTGTCTGAAATTTAAGTTAATGATTGATAGCACAGAGATGATTTCAAGTTTGCTGCACCATGCAGCATATGGGGAAGCATTGTTAAAACATAGTTGTAGGTTTGGAGATATTAAAGCAGCTTGACCACTCAAACTGAGACATGTGACATGTTTAGTAATTCCTCAAACCTATATATAAATTTTCACCTTTCCAGGCATTGCAGTACCTGATCCTGATATCTGAGGTGGATGACACGGAGATATTCAAGATCTGCCTTGAGTACTGGAATGCCCTCGCCTCAGACCTGTACAGAGAGTCTCCCTTCCTCCCTCCCACCAGCGCCTCGCCACTTTACCTTCCTAGACCAAACTCTCGCCGCCAGTTTTACCAGCCCATCCTCACCAAAGTAAGCTTGTAACCACTCTTCTCAGCATCATTAACTACTGTGGCTGATAAGGCCAACATGAAACTGAGTAGTATATGATTCGTAACAATTTTTTGGGTGCTGTAGGTGATGCAAGAGTAGTAGTATTGGGAGGATAGTTTAAAGAACCTGCTAAATCATTCATGGATTTATGTGCAGAAGTTTTATGATAGTTTGCTGATCATGCATTCTAATTCTAATTTTTGACGGCTTTATGGTTATGAGAGGAGTATTCTGATATATGTTCCATGCTCTTTTCTTAGTCTCAAAATGCAGTGTAATGTTGATGTTTCTCGGCCACTTCTCGGCTTTCCCATAGCCGAAACCCACGGGTTAGAAATCACCAAAGGTTTCAATTCACATATCATTCAAGTCCATCATTCTGTTTTTTTTCTCCTTCGGGATGGAAAGGTCTTTATTTCACACGTTCTTCTTCTCCAGGTGAGAGCGCTGATGATAAGTCGAATGGCAAAACCAGAGGAGGTGCTGGTGGTGGAGAATGAGCAGGGTGAGGTGGTGCGGGAGTTCATGCGGGACACCGACTCCATCAACATGTACAAAAATATGCGTGAGACTCTTGTTTACCTCACCCACTTGGACTACGCAGACACAGAGCGCATTATGACGGAGAAGCTGGCAAATCAGGTGTGTATGTATGCGTGTGTGCGTGGATTCTTTCAGGTGAGTGAGTGAGTGTGCATTAAACTAATTGTAGTGTAGCTTCAGGATTTGAGGTAAGCTTGTGTTTGATCTCCTTTACTGCTATCATCCAAATTTGCACTTATCAATGTGTGTGTGTGTGTGTGTGTGTGTGTGTGTGTGTGTGTGTGTGTGTTGGTAGGTTGTTGTCATATGGGCACCAGGAATTTAAGAGTGCTTGATTAGCATGTGGCTGGTTGTGAAACTCATATAAATAAACTTTATCTCTTAGTCAAGGATAAATTACATTTTTTTACCTGCAGGTCAATGGAAGCGAGTGGTCGTGGAGAAATCTGAACACTTTGTGCTGGGCTGTCGGGTCCATTAGTGGTGCCATGCCAGAGGAGGACGAGAAGAGATTTTTAGTGATTGTGATAAAAGACTTGCTTGGTCTTTGTGAACAGAAAAGAGGAAAGGACAATAAGGCAATCATTGCATCAAATATCATGTATATTGTGGGACAGTACCCAAGATTCCTGCGCATACACTGGCGGTTCCTCAAGACAGTCATCAATAAACTTTTTGAGTTTATGCATGGTACGCAGTTCTGTCCTTCGTTTGTTATTTATTATTTCACCGACTTTGAGCTATTGTTCAAGTTTTTCTGTATTTTATTTCATTGTAAGTATAGTTATTGTTATTTATATCCAAGTCTTCTGAGGACAATGAAAGCAGTAGAATTCATTGATCTTTCATTATTGTTGGCATGTGGTAGTTGGGCAGCAGTGGAAGCATGCTATAGAAGACTTCACTCACGACATTTATTTATTGACTCAACAGAAACTCATGATGGTGTGCAGGACATGGCCTGTGATACTTTCATCAAGATTGCGCAGAAGTGTCGCCGACAGTTTGTCCAGATGCAGGTTGGGGAAGCGATGCCATTCATAGAAGAGATCCTTTCCTCCATCAACTCCATCATTTGTGACTTACAGCCTCAACAGGTGAGAGGAATCACATACTACCTTGTTATTCTGAGGAAGTTGGTGCAGTTGCTTTGCCGTACGTAATTGCCCTTGTTCCTCTTTTTACCCAACATAGAAAAGGAAGGTTTGGTATTGTAAGAGAAGAGTGTCAGGAGGGCAATACATACCTTCAAGTTATGAGAGTAGTTGTTTTCTTGTTTCCCTAAAATTTGCAAGTTTTATCCAGACACCCTCTTTTCATTTTTAAACTTTTGGGCTGCCTTCCTGGAGAATGATTTGGTTGTAATTTGCATATAGTACTAATGAATAGACAACTTACCTGCTTGGCTTGTGTATTTCTTAAACATCCAGTTGTACTAGTAGCTTGAAGTTTTGTGCTTTTTCTCTACAAGAGTAATTTCTATACAATTCTAACAGCATCAAATTTGTATTGCTGTAACATTTACGGCAATAGGAGTTTGATGCTCTTTAGTGTCCCCTTCCTAACTGCATTTCCTGATCTGTAACAACGCAGGATGGGGAGATGCTGCTCTCAGAAAAGAAATGACTGTTGAGAGGCTAGCATAGACCATCCAATGAAAAGAGGCCAATCTCCATTTATTCATCCACCAAGCCTCGGAAATTTGCGGCTCCATCTCACGTTCTTAAAACGCACGCCTGCAACGCCCCTTCCTTGTGCTGTGGGAAGGAATCGTTCTGGCAGCTGCACATACAAGTTACAAAGGGTCCTACCCTGTCTTGTTTTCTGTGAATGAATTTTTCACATTCATATCTGTAATTCGCTTTCATGAACTCCATTATTCCATTTTCACAATATGCAGCATCTTTATCATACTACAGATATGCCTTATTTCCTTCCACAAATACAACTAAGTGGAAATAGTTAGAGGGCTTTGAGTGACTACTACCACATGTCCCTAAACCTGGGGTCCCACTTCAAGCCCACTAGTCTTCCCCCTCCCTGCTTCCTGCTCAAGGAAGTATTTGCATTTTGAATTCAATATTCTGACACTTTAACATCCAGAGACATGCTAAAGAAGAAAATTGAAGTTGTTAAGTGTGCAATTATAAATGGAGAATATTAAAATGTTCTTATCTATTATAAAATATGTATGTCACTACTCTCAACACTTGCAGTGCTTGTATTTGTTGTCCATATATATATATATATATATATATATATATATATATATATATATATATATATATATATATATATATATATATATATATATATATATATATATATATATCTTTTTTATTATTATTATTATTTTTTTTTTCCTGTGAATTTGCATCCTCTTGCACAGCATGGCTTTTCATATTTAGAACACAACATTTAAGATAAAGGAGACAAACATTATTATGCTGCCTCAGGTTGAATTCTTGGCTGGGCTTCAGCAAATGACCAGTATTGGCATCCAAAGACGCATGGTTTGTGGATTTGTGGTCACCCAAAGCCCTTTGACTTGCAGCCTCCTAACCCTTTTCAACATCCTATACTTCCCATTGCAAAGTGGCAAGCTTTCCCAAATTCCTCTTGTGCTCATATAGTCAGTAACCATCATGCTTAGCCTTATCTCTTCATCACTGATTTCATGTCAGTCAGTCATTGCAATGCCATTTTGTAGTTGCTAATTCATTTACTCTCCATGATGTCATCTCAATATAATTTTTTATTTGCAACCATATGCATTTCATCAGTGACATGCGTATTATGTGGGATGGGTTTAGTTTTATCCAAACTTCAAAGGTTAGTGAAGTGGTTGGGAACTTGATCACTCTTGTCTGCCCTCTTTGGAGTCCAGATGATTGATTACCAACAGCTTCATTAAGTTGTGTACATATATATTGAAGGAGGACTTACTAATATGCCTCCTATGAAAGCTTTTACAGAATCAGTTATTATGTTCCTCTGATAAACATCATTGGGCAGTAGTGTCCTTATATCTAATGTACTGGCACTTTCATGGTCCTTGATGCAGGAAGATGTTTGAGATGATTGATGGTTGGAATGACACTCAACTGCTATTAACTTTGGTGTGATTTTATCTTAATTAGATTTCCACCATGTTGAAACTCGTGGACATTCTCAGCACAATCTTATGAATTTTACTCTTATTAATGATGATATTTTGTCATCATATGCTGCTCTCTTTATTACCTTGCTTTCCACTCCATTTAGAACAAATGTTTGAGAATAGTAGCTATTAGCATTTATCTGGCTTTGAATTATTCCATTGTAGTGGTCTTTCCTCTATGATTCTCTTCATACTGATTTCTTCCAAACAAATCATCTAGTTCTTGAGAACATCCTATCCATCATGTCATATGCACTATTCATTCTGAACTTCTTCACAGTCTTAGGTGTAATATAAATAGTATGCATTTTTTTCCAGCACAAATTGGCATCAATAACTGCTTTAGGGTCTGATATTGAGACATGTAACATAGTAAGATGTTTACATGGCTGCCTTCTCCCGCCTGACTGAGCCCATCTCTCCTTCACCAGGTACACACCTTCTATGAGGCGGTGGGCTACATGATCAGTGCCCAGACAGACCAGGTTATCCAGGACCACCTCATTGGCAAGTACATGATGCTACCCAACCAGGTGTGGGATGAAATCATCAACCAGGCATCCAGGGTGAGTTACTGCACCTCTGAGGAAGTGGTTGTAGCATTTTTGTGGATGAAATGTTGCAAAATATGTGATTTTTCTTTCTCAGAAGTATTCAGTGTGTCTCATTGTCATGTCCAATATGTTATACCGAAGTTGGTTGATGCATATTTATCTATAATTTTGGTCTGTTGAATTTTTCAGAATGTTGACATTTTAAAAGACCCTGACGTGGTGAAGCAGCTTGCCAACATCTTGAAGACCAACGTACGAGCGTGTAAGGCTTTGGGTCACCCCTTCGTGTCACAGGTGTGTTTCAGGGTTGTGTGGCAAAATCAGAATAACAAAAGACATTGATAAAAAAATTCTCGTACTCTTCTGTCACATGATTTAACCAAACATCTGTTGTTTTTTGTAGGGCCTATGTAAGTTTCTGTAGAACTAATAGTTAAAGTAAACAATTTTATCCCTGTTTTACTACCAGAATATTAACAAATCTTCTCTCCTGGCAGTTGGGACGTATCTACCTAGACATGCTTAACGTGTACAAAGTGATGAGTGAGAACATTAGTGCTGCCATTGCCCTGAATGGAGAAGGAGTCACGAAACAGCCACTCATCAAGTCCATGCGAGTAGTCAAGAAGGAGACCCTCAAGTTGATATCAGGCTGGGTATCCCGCTCAGATGATCATGTGCTGGTTCTCGATAACTTCATTCCTCCATTGCTGGAAGCAGTCTTGATGGACTATCAGGTGGGTGGCCCTTTTTTTCTAACTTTTCTTGATTGTCAAGTAGTGTGTTCCTTTCACTGAAAAGTATAAACGTGAGAAGACTGTAGAGAGCAAAGACTGTAAATATAAATGGTTAAAAGTGACCTTACTGACTTTGTGATGTATATAAAAACACTAAAAACTTTGCTATAAAGATATAATCTGTTATCTCTAGGTGTTGTGAATACATGTTTTTCCATATTGAATAATTAATTACTTATGCAGGTAATCTTTTTTGTCTTGTCTTCCTAATTCTTGTTCCTTTCCCCTCAGAGAACGGGTGTACCATCAGCAAGAGAGCCAGAGGTCTTGTCCACCATGGCTACAATCGTAAATAAGCTTGAGTCACACATCACACAGCAAGTTCCCAAGATCTTTGATGCTGTGTTCCAGTGCACTCTCGCAATGATAAACAAGGACTTTGAAGAATTTCCAGAGCACAGAACAAACTTCTTCCTCCTCCTGCAGGTAAGAAAGAATTATTCACTGCCTTGGGTCCTCTATTCATCTTGGTTGAACAATTTATGCATAGGTGGAGTCTCCATGGTGCAATGCTTAGCTTACCTAACTGAATATTTGGATCTGCTGGATTTGAATCCCAATTTGGGCAGTTATGCAGCCCATTCAGTTGTTCGTCCTTCCTTTTGGGATGGCCTATAAATGAATACCTAGGTAAACCTGGTAAAGGTAAACCCATATGTTGCACCAAAATTCCCACAGTAAGTTTCCCAGTTCAAAACTCGCAACTTTACCTTTACTTTATGAGTATTGAGGGAAGAGGACTAATATTTTTTTGGTTTTGAAGTTAGACACTTGCATTGTCAGGAAGCTGGAACAAAATTTGGGCATTTGATTAGATGAATTTTTGTTGCAGTAAACACTGATGAAGTCATTTGAATGGAGGGAAGGAATGATTAGGAGTGGATTTTGTATTTTTCCATCTTACTACAATAGGCTAAAAACATTATCTCCTACTTAATAATTTGTCTCTTTGCAGGCTGTCAACACCCACTGTTTCACAGCATTGCTCAACATACCTCCAGCTCAGTTTAAGTTGGTGCTGGATTCTATCATTTGGGCATTCAAACATACCATGAGAAATGTGGCAGATACTGGATTGCAGATCCTCTACCAGTTGCTACAAAACATTTCTACTCATGAACATGCAGCGAGCAGCTTCTACCAGACATACTACACAGACATCTTGCAGCACATATTCTCTGTTGTCACGGATTCTTCACACACAGCGGGTGAGTATCAAGCTGGGGAGGAGAGCCTAGTACTGATGACAAGGCTGTTTAGTTGAATCTATAAAAGCAGGTAATATGAGATGGCAACAGCTGTTAACAACTACACATGAGGAGTTGGTTGACTGATTTTCATTTGGTAAAGTGTTTGCACAATACACGGTTTACCAAGTATGGTGTGCACCAAATTTTGTGACTTCCTATTTCATGTCGACCCTCAAATATCTTTTAGTAGAGTTACAAGTAAAGGTATCGGCTTTATGCTGAAGGATTGCAAGCAATCATTGCTTTGCCTTCATCATGTATGATGTTAGAACCTTCCCCCAACACCCACCCACACTTGCCTTTTAGCCTTTTCAGCATTATTGAAAGGTTATTTTGGTTGGCTCACAAACACCAGCTTGTTTGGTGTAGTGGTTAGCATGCCTAGCTATGGATTTGCAGGCCTGGGCTTGGTCATTGCCCGGGCAGGTGGTGCCCAGTTCACCCACCTGTTCATCCTCCTTCATGGGCTGGTCAGTAAATGTGTACAAGGAGAAACCTGGGGTGGTAACCTGTACGCCACACTTGCCCTGTGTTCCTGAGTTATTGGTCATTACCCACCAGGCCACCACAGGTTCAAGGAGTAATGAGACTGAGTTGAACACTAAGGCTATGTGCAGCTTAGTGTATACCCCCAACTTTACCTTTACCTTAACAAAGAAGAGAAGTGCAAGATTCTTGGCCAGACTGTGAGGCAACTAAAAACTTTCCTTTTCTTACAGGTTTGACAATGCATGCATCCATCCTGGCATACATGTTCACTCTAGTGGAGCAAAACCGTATCACAGTGAGCCTGGACTCTGCCAACCCTACAGCCCCAAGCACGAGCAATGTCACCTACGTCCAGGGCTTTGTGGCCAACCTTCTCAAGGCTGCCTTCCCTCACCTGTCTGAGAACCAGATCAAGATTACTGTTCAGGGCATGGTGAACCTCAACCAGGATATTCCTGCCTTCAAGGAACATTTGAGAGACTTCCTTGTACAAATCAGAGTAAGTTGAATAAATTTGTTTATTTTTCCCCGTGTTAATGAAATGAATGTTCACATGAAGATTTTTTCCAGCTTGTAATAAGACATGAACTTAGAACCATAGTTTCTTTTCAATATTTTTTAGAGGCCTTAATTTACTTGATTCCTGCTCACTACTAAACATTGGGTAGATTTAAAGCTAGTTGCTCTTTAAGTGCTCTAAACAACTGTCAAATCATGTGACCTTGCTGTTGCTACTGGTGGCTCCAGTGCTTTTCTGAGATTGTGATCACTTGTCGAAACGCACACCCTACATGCTTGTATGTTGATTGCATTAGCTCACTTCTCATGCAAGATAGGCCACTTCAAGTGACACAATTAGAGTTGGCTATAATTCTTTAACAACTACAGATGTTAAAACTTGATTAAACAAAGGTAATGAAGACAAATGTGATCATGGAAATAATAGCTTTAAACTATTAATGCCACTTTACGTATTGCCATTTGTATCAGCTACTGAATCAGTAATAAAATAGAACATTTCATCTTATTTAAAAGTCTCCTGAGTGTATGGTGTAACCATACAGAAGATAAAATGGTTTATAGTCAAAACAAAGCTGTTTTTGAGAACATGCTCCATCCTCCTTCAGAGTAGCATTGATCACCATTTTCTGCTTTTAATTGAGATAGAACATTTCCGGTAGTCCCATTAGAGTCCCAGACTTATCTTCATTGCATCCTGAGAAGGCTAACACATGTCATCCTTTCAGGAGGTTACTGGAGATGACGATAGTGACCTCTTCCTGGAGGAGAGGGAAGCCACCCTCCGCCTGGCCCAGGAGGAGAAGCGCCGTGTACAGATGAGTGTGCCAGGCATACTCAACCCCCACGAGATCCCTGAGGAGATGCAGGACTAATGGCCAAGTCACTTGAGTCCAGTGGGATAGTCCACAGCTGTCCTGAGTTCTCCTTTGTTCTATGTCACCGTCAAACTGGGTATTATGCTTTCATACTTATTACTTCATGAATGAATATTTTCCTCCTTAAAAAGAGCTATTTTCTTTAAGCCACTTCAAGTCTGAATGATCTCATTACTGAAATCTTTATTGAACTTTGGAAAATGGTAGAGGTTGTTATCCTCCATCCTGTTTGAGACTTAGGTACTGCTTTAGTTGAATATTTTCACTATTCTTATTCTATCACATGCATATATCAGGTTCATATAACAAGCTCTTGAGTATTGGTATAGAATATTCAGAGTGTAAATAGAAACTGTCATTCTTCATTCACTCATTATTCCTCATAAAGCCTTAGGGCCAAGGAGCCTTTGTCCAATAGTCTCGACAAAGGTGTTGTAACTAAGCCATCTCACTGTCAAAGCCAGAGCACCCATTGTTAAGCATCCAGATTCATGCCATTATTTGATTTCCTGGAAAAAAATCCTGCTGGGGAAACAAAGGCCCTGCCAGTCACAGCAGTTTCCACCACCTCCACCCTGAACACATCATTGCCAACCATGCTGTCTCGTGAGATATTCTAAACAGTGTTGACCAGTGTATTTGAACTTTACTAGCTATACTTGTTAAAGGTGACCTAATTCAAACCGTTCAAAGGGGCTGGATTTGTAATAAGGAGAATTTCAGTTGAGAATAGAGACTTATGTACATGGTGTACATGATCAGCTTAATTGTTACCTCATGAGGTCACGGGATGAACCTCAGACCAGACAAGGAGACACTTTTTCTATTGTCATTTGAAAGGGAACAAATATTTTTGAAAAATCAACAAAACTGTTGAAGTGAGAAGTGTTTTGACCAGAAAATTTTGTACTTGGTCTTGTTGCACCAGATTCATCATTGTACTTTTGGGTCAAATCCACTGGAAAATATATCATCTGTACAACAGTAACAGTTACGTATGAGTGTCTGTGAGATTAGTGTTATGTAAAATCTTTCAAGTCAGTACATTATAGCGACTCTGTGATCACACCAAAAGGCACTGTCTTGTGGGTGTTTATTTCCGATGGCAGTGCGTCTAGTGGAGTGAGAGTGATGTGTGGAACAGTGAGGTCAGCAGATGGAATTTTCTGTCTTTCTTGGTCAAATGGCTCAAGTGGCAAGTAACTTCTGTTTTCAGCAGAAATAAATACTCCAGTGACAGTGTCCCACCAAGGTTGGTTGCCTGCTTGCCCACCCCAGCACTGAGGCCACCCCTCCCCAGCACATGTCCTGGGCAGAGCTTTTCTGTGTGTGCATGGAAAGTGTGAGAACCTTATTTATATCTAAGGAAAGTGAATGTTTGTTGTTTATCAGTCAATGCTCTGGCTTTGGGGTTCAGATTGGCATTTGTATTGTTACTTAGGAATAATACATGGCTGGCAGGCCCAATGGGCCTATGGTGAAACCTCAGTTTTGTAGAGGACTAGCTGATTGTGAGACTGTATTTGCCATTATATGAATGTGTGTCTTTTTTTTCTGTTGTGGTAGTACATACTGTAGAAACTGATGATGATGTGCCAGACCCATGTGCTTGTGGATCCCTTCTGGCTGCACTGCTGGAGTCTGGACTTCTGCCTTGTGTTGTTTAACAAATTTGTCTTTAGTTTGTGCTTGAATGAGCCTAGGGAGCAATAAGGATGCCCCTCAAGGGCTTTGGGGGTGAGTCTCCTCTCCTAGCACTCCTGTTTGACCAAAGTTTGTGTTGTGTGGATGTGAGAAATGGCTGTCAACTGAAATTATCACTGGTTTAGTTTAATTTTGTGACTAATGGTCTTAGGTATTGAACAAGTCTAAGGCTTCCACCCCTTTTTTCTCAAAGATTTCATACATTCAAAGTATGCTAATGTGGATGGTTTTTATTTATCATTTCATACTTGCTAAAGTTTTGTGTTGCTGCAAGAACAAGTGAAGGTTTCCAAGGGGAGGTGACTGGCTGTGTGTGGCTGTTCTTGGCCACCATTACTTTCATCTCGCCTTAGGCCATTACGAGTATCAGGTACTTTGAAAATCGTGTTTAAGCCTCACAACCACAGAGTAATCTTTTCTTCTCACTTCAATGGCTGTTAAGTAAGCATAATGTTACATAATCAAAGTTTGGTATAATGTCAATGCTTTTGGGGACTATATTAAGCCTTGGTCACAGGTTCCAGTCATGGAATAGAAGTTTGTGCTTTGTGTAAATCACAAGTATGCGGAGTAAATGCTAAATTCCCCTTTATTTTCTACAATTGTATGCACAAGGGCTCCTGAGAGACTAGTCTAGATGGATTGGCCGTATCTCAAGCAAGAACTGCATAACAGTGGGAGATTTTTCTTCCATGAGTTATTTTCATACTTTCCTGCAGAATTGCAGGAAAATTAATGTTTCATGGAATAGGGAAATTTTTCCTTTGGAAAGAAATCTTAATACATAACCTTGTTAAGGTAATCTTTGTATGTAAGGTTGTATGTGTGTAATTTATTAGAAATCTCCTCTTTGTATTGAATGTAAGCTGTCATTGTATCATTATTTTATTATAGTCATTGATTTCCTCAACTTTTCTTGCAAGGGGCCACATTGCCGTATAAGATTTGGAAGCGGCAAACACAAAATACTTCATAGAAAATTCCGCATTACGCTTATGCTCCCTTATGTATTGTCCCTTATTGTTCAGACATCTTCATAAAAATTATTGTGCATTAAACTGTAGCAAATTCACTGCAAATAATGTATGCATGGTTTATCCAAATCTTGATCTGGAAGTCTGCACCAGCTATTAAGATCAGTTTAGTTTTTTCAGGTGTATTGAACTTCATTGATCTTGAAGACAGGCAGATTTTCTCTACAATATGGAAGATTGTTTTTTGTAAAACTTTATTTAAATATTATTTGGGTTTTGTTAAGTTTTGAGTTTGAAATCTTGTTCATATGTGTATGTGATTTGCTATAGTGTTGACTAGTGTACCTTGAGCCTCAGACAGTCCTACCGCTAGCTGAGAGCATCCCTAGCTAGACACATTAATTTTGGAGCAAGACTTGTATTACCACCAGGTTAAGGGTTTAGTGGGCCCTCAGATGCATCCCTTGGGGTGGCGGATGTTGACCTTCATTGTGGCGGTGGTGGCAGGCAGGCCCCTCACTGACAGCCTCTGGCAGTGATATGGTGGGTGGGAGGGAGGGAGGGAACAGCAAAAGCAGTGTAGTGTGTGTGGGGATCTCTGGAGAACACTTGTACCTTCCTGTAGTTTCGGCTCGACTTACTAACATTCAGAACGATGTCGCATATGGGATATTGTCTCTACGCGTCCCGGGTTCATGATGTTCTTCCACCCCCATAGTATGTGTGCTGTGTGTCTCCTTCAGTGCATTGAGCCTGAGTTGCTGTGTCTCTGTTTTAAGAGATGACGAGTCTTGTGTGACTGGAAGTTTTGATATTCTGCTATTTGTGCAAAACTTAGCAAAATAAATATTTTACATGAATAGTTTGTTTAGCTGTGTACAAAATGGTTGAAGATGTGTTGTGTATGTGGATGTGTTTAAGATATGTTGTGGATGTGGTTGTCTTTGCATCACCATCACTTAGATATTCCTTTTCTTTCTTAATCATCATCTTAAGTGGAGCTTCAGTAGCCACTTCACTTAATTTTTTACACCTAGATCAAGGGGATTTTTCAACAGACCTATAGTCATCAGCATAGAGAGCCTCATGGAGTAGATTCAGACATGCAGAGCCAGGTAATGTCCACACATTCCTTCATCAAAAGATGGCTGTACAATATTGTCATACATTACATGCTAAGTCACAAAGCTTGCACCCATGTAATCCATCACAACTACCACCTCCATTCCACTTCCTTCATTTCCAAGCCTTTTGTTGCTGTGGGGGCACTATGGGACCAAGAATTGGTGCCTGACACTAGAGTGGAGATCTTCACCACCTGTCCCTTATCATAAAAAATTCCCTTCTGTGAAAGCAATTTCCTCTTGTCTCCATCTCTCCCATCTGGTTTGCACTATCATTCTTTTCCTACCGTGAATGCAAAGCTCATGGTATGTTGGAGCTGGTCACAAATGGCCTGGGGGTGTCATGGGTATATCTACTTTTCACAACCCTTGTTCCTCATGGGGGCTTGAGGAGTGGACCAATAGCTTCCCCAACTTTCTCAGAGGCTCACCATGGCCAGTGATTAAATTGCTCCCATTATTGCAGGGGTTTTGGGGACAGCTCCATTAATGAAATAATATTGCCCCAGGTTTCTTTGGTTTCAATGACTACCTTTCACCTTGACGACAGACAGCATCCACCCAACTGTACCCTTCTTACTACCCTCTTTCGGATTCTATCCCTCTCTGTTCCTTTATCTCCAGTTTCCTTTCCGGCTGTTCTATCTCTGCGGTGGTAGATGGTCACTGCTCTTCCCCTAAACCTACTACTACTCATGCTCATCCCTTCACTGTCCAAACCCCTTATGCAAGAGTTAACCAGCATCTTTTCCTCCTGCCTACGACTTGAACTCTTTGAAGAGGAGGGTATCAGGACACCTCTCCTCCCGAAATTGATCTTTCTTTTTGCCACCTCTTTTAATTCTTTTTTGGGAGCAGCGAGTAGCGGGCTTTTTTTTATTATTATTTTCTTTTTTTGTGCCCTTGAGCTGCCTCCTTTGTTGTAAAATGGCTCACCTCTCCTCTTTGCCTTTTGTCACTGGAACAACTCACCTGTACTTTATCATCTCAACCACTCCTTACTCAACACACTACTCGCTAAACATGCATCTAACGCCAGGTGGGCAAGGTAACTTTCCCCTCCCCCCCCCCTCCCCCAGCTCTTAAAAAAAGGTAACACTCCAGCTGTCAGTAAAGTGTCCATCAGATGTTCATTTCACCTTAACCTGGTAGCAGCGAAGGGCCAAATTTGTGGTTTTGCCGTGTAGCAGCAACAGACCAAATTTGTGCCATGACTTTATCCCCAAAAAATAGATGATGCATAAACTGATCACAAATGTTTTGATATATATTATGAAATGGTTTGTGTGAGTGATGATTTTTTCTCATTTTTCTCGTTTTGAGTGACCATTAAGAAACATGATCCTCGCTGCTACCGGGTTAATCAGTGGAAGCTTTCAATATTCTAAAGAATTTTATATATAATTGATTGTCACCCACCATACGATCAAGAGTCAAAGAGACGGAGATAAACACCGCCGCCACGCTCACTTATAACGTGTGGCCTCAACTTTACCTTTGCTTACAGGTTAAAGGGCCAATGAGACTAAGCTGAGCACCGAGGCCACGAGTAGCTATTGCGTATGCCTTTAACTTTGATTCGTCAATTTATTTTTAATTCCAACAATGTTTCTCTCATACAACTTTAGCCTTTTGGATATATTACAGCACTGAATGGTCTAGTGTAGTGCTGGAATATCAATGATGCAGTTCAATACCCTAGTGAAGACTTGAATTTTTAACCCAGTAGCAGCGACAGGCCAAATTTGTGGCTTTACCGTGTAGCAGTGACGGGCCAAATTTGTGGCTTTACCGTGTAGCAGCGACGGGCCAAATTTGTGGCTTTACTGTGTAGCAGCGACGGGCCAAATTTGTGGCTTTACCGTGTAGCAGTGACGGGCCAAATTTGTGCCATGATATAAACCCCCCAAAATAGATGATACATAATCTGATCACAAATGCTTTAATATATACTATTATGAAATGGTTTGTGTGAGGGGTGATTTTTTCTCATTTTTCTCGCTTGGAGGGACCATTAAGGAACATGATCCTCGCTGCTACTGGGTTAACCTTGTACTATCACCTGCACTCCAACGCTCATTTTTGTCCAAAGATCCATATTATTAAACTTATCGGGCTCCTCTTACGACTGTTTTCCATGACCACAGAAGATCAACCGGGTTTTCATTGGTGGTTTTCCTGTTCATGGTACAAAAGTCGGCCAAAACTATTACTAGGATCACAAAACAGTCCAAGAAAATCCCAGCTACTATTACTATAGGCTTTTGAAACAGGCGAGCTGTGGTGGAAATACGTTTCAGAATTTGGGCTTTAAAGTCTTTACAGATTCAGTCCCTGGTCCTGTATGATTTTGTCTACTTATTTGCCCGAGATTTTAATGTTTATTCTCCTCCTCTATTTCAAAGTTCATTTAAATATCCCGCCATACGAGTCCAACGCAGCGCCATCTTGTTACTCGGTGCTTCACTCATAGGTTCACTCATTTATCTATAGTAAGGGTTTGCATTTTTCTTTTCCATTGACTTCTCCTTTAAAATTTCTAAATAGTCTTTTTTCGTACGTGACAATTATGAACAGACGTATTTTTCTGCCATTAAGCGCAATCAACGGTACCAGATGTCGCTTTTTCCGATTTCCACCCCCCAAAAAAATCTGCCACACCTACACAGACAACGAACTCCACTCAAAGTTATTGACAAAACCGTTAATTAATGATGGCTTTTGTAATAGGGCTCAAAAACCGGAAAATACACCGAGATGAAAACGATAATCTGGCAACGTTGCGCAGAAGTTGAATGCGCATGATCAGAGTCACTCAGCCATGGCGGTGCGGGTTGTGAACTTGTGTTGTGTTGACGGGCCAGAAACACGACTAAAACCACGGACAGGGAGGACACAGGACTGATAAACCACTAAACTTGCCATGGAGGGATAGAGAAGCCGGAGGAGCACTGCAGAGGGCAATATTGGGTAAGGTAAGGTGCATGCAGTGGGGACGTATACTGTAGAAAGTAGAAACCGTGCCTTATCTTCATAAATTACACTTGTGGTCTGATTTTCTATGTAAATCTATGTAAATCAACTTCAATGTGAATACTAAATGTTTGCGGATCTTAAACTTTACGTCCAATGTAATGTTTGCGGATTTTAAACTTTACCTCCAATGTAATGTTTGCGGATCTTAAACTTTACCTCCAATGTAATGTTTGCGGATCTTAAACTTTACCTCCAATGTAATGTTTGCGGATCTTAAACTTTACCTCCAATGTAATGTTTGCGGATCTTAAACTTTACCTCCAATGTGAATACTAAATGTTTGCGGATCTTAAACTTTACCTCCAATGTAATGTTTGCGGATCTTAAACTTTACCTCCAATGTAATGTTTGCGGATCTTAAACTTTACCTCCAATGTAATGTTTGCGGATCTTAAACTTTACCTCCAATGTAATGTTTGCGAATCTTAAACTTTACCTCCAATGTAATGTTTGCGAATCTTAAACTTTACCTCCATTTACCGCCGCCCCCTCAAAGCAGCTCACGTGTGTTCTTGTAATTACCTCTGTGTCTGCTAAGTTCTGCCTGTCTTTAATTGTTAGTCTTCCCGTTTGTCAACACATTACCCATCAACACTAAATAGTTTTGCTGTTGTTGAAGGGGTGTGACGGTGTAGTGGTCACGTGCAGCAGCGTTAGCAAATCTTCATACTCAAAACATGGCATTCATCAGCTTCAGACCCAATGTTGGCGCACCTAAACAAACGACAGTATTCAGGTATAGTTAATATTCAATCTTTTGTTAGGTGAGCCTGCACACACTTGCACACCAGACATTAGTGACAGTGTAGCATGATGTCTTACCCCTGGGGGACTTAACGAATAGCACACCACATGCAGCCTGTACACAGTTAATCTCTAAGCTGAAATAACAGTTACCCACGGCATCATGTAATGGAAAAGGCTATTTAATGAGCAGGGCTTGATGAATAAGCAGTGAAGTAGGTTACATAATTACTTGCAAACTTTTTAAACTAACATAGCCTCACCTAAACCCAGCGTATAGTAACCAGTCCATAAAATAATGTCAAAATTAAGGCCACTGATCAGTAAATAGCCATTTCATTGTGTAATAGATGCTTAAATGACATCAAAGGGTGCCCCCTTGGCTCAAGGCCTTAGGAGTCCATATCATTGCATCGGCCATTACACGAGGAACAACACAGTTATTCATCATTGTATGTGGTTCCTATATGAGTGGTGGTAGGTTACTATCTCTTAGATGAAGGTGGGGTTGTGCTACTTTGACGAATCTTCTGTGCAAAACTATAGGGTGATTAGTTTGATGTCAGTTATAGGAAAATGCTTGAGTCACTAATAACAGATAGTATTAGGGACCATATTGACAGACATAACTTAATTCACGACTCACAGCATGGGTTCATTAAAGGAAAGTCGTGCCTTACTAATCTTTTATCCTCTTACAATAGAGTATACAAGGCAGCTGACAATGATGAGAGTTATGATGTAGTTTATCTTGATTTTAGCAAGGCCTTCGATAAGGTACCTCACCAGAGACTGTTAAATAAAGTCAGGGCTCATGGAATAGGAGGGAAGGTTTATGATTGGATTAGGGCGTGGATTAGCGACAAGAAACAGAGGGTTACCACTAATGGTAAAAAATCTGAATGAGGTAATGTTACCAGTGGGGTTCCTCAAGGTTCAGTTTTAGGCCCGCTTTTATTCATTATCTACATCAATGACATAGACAGTGGGATAACTAGTGACATAGTCGGTAAATTTGTGGATGACACCAAAATAGGATGCACTGTTAGGACAAGGGAGGATGCTAGAGCACTGCAGGAGGACCTTAACAAACTGTCAGCTTGGTCAGAGAAATGGCAGATGAATTTTAACATCACCAAGTGTAGTATACTAAGTGTAGGAACACGCATCCCATTACACGGGTATAGTTTAGACTCCAGAGTGATAGGCAGAGCAGTGTGAAAGGGATTTGGGAGTGTTAGTGAACTCTGACCTAAAACTAAGGAAGCAATGTATTAGTGGGAGGAATAGGGCTAACAGGGTTTTAGGCTTTATTAACAGAACAGTAACCAACAAAAGTGCAGAGGTCATCCTCAGACTCTATTTAGCATTAGTTAGGCCACACTTAGATTATGCTGTCCAGTTTTGGTGCCCACACTACAGAATGGACATCAACTTGCTAGAATCAGTTCAGAGGAGGATGACCAAGATGATTTAGGGTCTGAGGAACCTCCCATATCAAGATAGGCTGAAACATCTCAACTTACATTCACTAGAAAGATGAAGAGTGTGGGAAGATCTGATAGAAGTACGTATTCAAATGGGTCATGGGTTATAACAAAGGCAATATAAGTAAAGTACTGAGAATTAGCCAGCAGGATAGAACATGCAGTAATGGCTTTAAATTAGAAAAGAATAGATTTAGGAAGGAAATAGGCAGGCATTGGTTTAGTAATAGGGTGGTGGGGGAATGGAATAGACTCGGCAATCACATGGTGAGGGCAGGGACGATAGCTTGTTTTAAGAGTAGAATTGATAGCTGCATGGACGAAGATGACAGGTGGTAGTGGGAGGGAATTTGGAGCTGCCCTGTGTAGGCCATTTGGGCTTTTGCAGTCTCCCTATGTTCTACTTTTGTTGATTCCTTTTGTGTGGGGACCAACACAAAACTTGCATCCAGCTCTCTTTCCCTGCCAATCACTGCATTGAAGTCACCCAAACCAATGACTGTCATGCGGGGGGCACTGCTCGAGCTGGGCATGGAACCCTTCTTTCTCCTCAAGTTCACGCATCTCTGTAGGGGTGTATACAGTCCCTACAGATATGAAGCCCAAGGTGTGCTTACCAGCATCATATGCTCATCAGCTGGAGTAACCCCAACAATAGGATTGCAGTTGGCTAGAAATGGCTATAGCTACTCCTTTGAGACGAGCACCATTGCTCTGGCCTAACCAGTAGTAGGTACAACTCCCGCTACTGTTCTTTCAATTGCCAGGTCTCCTCATCTCAGAGCCCACTAGGTCCACACACACACACACACACGAGGAAGGATGGATAAAAGAACAATTAAAGTGTATTAGCTATATTTATACAAACACTGATATACACACAATAACTCTCTATTTACAAATGTATACATATATAGCTATATTCATATATATTTTACTTGCTGGCTATTCTACAATTATATAATGAATGCATTGGAGGTTACCATTTATGCCTTGCAAGATATTTTATGAACACATTGTTTATAGTAGTAATTTTGATATACATAACTGGCAGAAGCAACTTTTAGGTGATTGCATAAAGCAGTGCATATATATATATATATATATATATATATATATATATATATATATATATATATATATATATATATATATATATATATATATATATATATATATATATATATATATATAATGTAATACATACAGTTAAATGTCTTTACTTTCTAATTATAATGATGAAGTAACAGCCACAGAGTGGATTTTACTTAACTACTATTTAATATTTCATTTATATTTAATAATGAATCTGATACCATAGTAGATAATTATTTAACACTGTAATAATGAATGATACCAAGTAATGATTTAAACACTGAATTCAGCACACTTTTTCCATGAAAGCACCTTCAGTTTCTTTATGTTAAGCGTTGAGTATCTGGTTTCTTTGCACCACATCAGTGTGGTTGCTGTTTTGCAAGTCCCCTGCAGTATGACTTGCTGTCCAATGGAGTGTGTTTCAGACAATGAGCGGCAGCCCAGGGAGTGAGCCAGGGCAACACTAGAGGTAGGCTGCATGGTCAGAATAAACAGTTATGCTAGAAATCTTTTCAATATTTTTCATTATTATTGTACCATATGCTTAAGATTTAAGTTCAATGGAAATATTGATGAGGGAAAATAAGGAAACTATCTGCTTGAAGTAACTGAAAACATTCATTACCCTGATGTCTCCAAAACCTAAGGCAGTGAATTATTCTCACAGTCTGGTCAAGGAAAAACATAACGACCTTCACCTGTAGAAAACTGAAGTAGAAAATTGAAGGAGAAACTAAAGACATTCGACTGATATATATATATATATATATATATATATATATATATATATATATATATATATATATATATATATATATATATATATATATATATATATATATATATATATATATATGCACACAGCATATAATTATACCATAATTTAATTGTTTTCAGTATAAGCATTTTTCAGGAGCTACCACAAATTTCCCTTAATAATTATATAGTGTTTAATGTTTCAAAGCACAAAGACCAATTTTCATAAAAACAAATAGTAACTTACATAAGTGAATGTGCTTTCTGCAGTTTAGGTTTCAAGTAAAACTATTTGCATTTTAAAACACAAATACTTCATATTTGTGATTGTGTATTTAATATTTGGTGTACCATGTAGGTAATATTTGATTCCAGTGAGTTGAGGTTACATATTGTGTTGACCTTAAAAAAAAAAACTCACTCATGAACAGGGGAATGATTCACTGTCTATGTATGTATGCATGTGTGCATTTAGTGCAATCTTGCTTCAGAATATTAGGAGCAAGCAAGAAATTCTAAAGTTGGCAAGGCATCAAATTGCCAGTGTTTATTGAACCCAAAATGAAAAATGTCTCAATATGCACAGCTGTCTTTAGTGACACTGAAGTTCACTATAGTAGCAAAAGTGCACAGTTTTGCCTGAGGTAACAGCACAAGCCACATAGTTAAGTTTATCACTTCATTCATGCAGCAGCCGTTTCTGTGGTAAGGTTAGGTCTCCCTGTGGGCAGCTGGAAGACAGTGAATTCCCCCACTGGTAGATTGCACCCGATTTCCTACACATAGGTCACTTCACTTCCTCTAATGGTCTTGCCCATGATAAGATTAACTTAACATGGTTACAATTTGCTCAAACCTCCATATAAATTTCCCAGGCCGTGCAAGACAGGACAGACTATACCTGGGATTGTTTCCATCACTTCTTTCTATGGCAAGTTGAACCTTACATACTGATATAATGATTTTTTCCTGTCTGAGCATTCAATAACTGCTTTGAATGAGCCTCTTCCTAGTTCTGTGACAGATACCAAACATTACCAATTACTTTCTTTTATGTTCCTACACAGCAAATCTCACATGACTACCTGCTTGAATTCTGTCTTCGCAATGGACACAACAAACATTGAATAAATCTAACCACTTGATTTGTTACCTCCATAATATCTTCAGAGAAACTTGGATGGCTTTGATCAGCTCTGGCTGTGTTCCTTCTGCCTCCTTATACCAAAAAATGACAAACTTTTCAGAAGTCTAACTTCCTCCTGTACCATGACTCAGTGGTCTTCTATTACAGTTCCTTAGTATTATGATCAAACACCTTGTGTACTTGGCCCATTTAGTTAAATCCAATCTCCAAAATTTAGTAATGTCCCGAGAAAACAGCTCCAGCTACTAGGGGTGGGACATCACAGCTTTCATCTACCCACTGGATTTGCATTCTTGCCTCATGGTTTAATGGTATAATACAGTGACTATTATGATATTTTTAGTAGCATGATGCAAGTCCATTGGTTCATGAAGTTCTATAGTAGCCCTTACATAATATATTGCCATTACAGCTCTACAGTAGTACTTTACAGACACCAGGGTTACTGAAGTACACTAGATAACAAAATAGTTAATGATGGAATACAAGCTTTATCCAGTAAAATAGGGAATTACTGTATTTTCTATATTGTATAAAAATAAATGAACCAGATATATAATACCAAAATTCAACAGAAATTAGAAGTAACAATTCTGCCAAGTAAAACTAATATAGTTTTAATGACATCACAACAGCATAAGCAGAGTTCCTTCACAAGACAGCATTCAGCTTGGCTCTGGTCCCCAGTAACCATGGCCCAGAACCAACATATGGCACCTCCTCTAAGCCTCCTACCCTGCATGAAGGCTGAAAACAACCCATGAAACTTGCTTGAATGAACAGGTGACTGTTCTAGCATGTTTTGTGGAAGGAATAAACTTTACAAATATAGTGTCTGTTTCCTTACAGAAGCATTGCCCTGCCTTTTTCACCATTCCTTTGCTCACACAACATACAACACAACACTCACTAATTACAATATATATTCACAAGAACGATGAGACTACCAAAATAGAACATTTAGTACTCTATACTCTGTACATCAATAACTAACAGTCTTCATCTGGCTCAGGATGCCAAGGTTTCCTTAACATTTATTCAGAGTCACGCCGAGGTGATCTCTCAAAGCATGAGGAAAAAGCAAGATTTTGGGGCAAAATGATTATATATATAGTTATATATATATATATATCTATATATATCTATATATATATATATATATATATATATATATATATATATATATATATATATCAACAAAGAACTGACCAGTGATATTAATATTACAGTGTTCTAATAACAAAACTTTCAAGTTTTAATAAATACAGATTCTGTGAATAGCATTTGAGCCCAAGCCACCACTGTCTCCAGCATGTGCTACATAGGCTCAGGGATCTCTCCAGCTAAGAGGAGAGTGGTAGTAGTGTCTGAGGCAGAATAAGCTTTTCTTATTGCAACAGCTGACAACAGACCAGACAAATTTCAATGGAAAGATAACTGATTTTTTTTTTCCCAATACTTTTTGCTGTGAACCACAACTGATGAATCTTCAATCTGGTTTCTTAACAAGTTAGAACAAATTAATTAAATTTAATATGATAGATTTATTGAGCCAAGAGCTACTGCCAGGTGAGGGAGCAACTACTGCCACACACAGATGGACTAACCGTGGAGCAGGGAAACCAGCTGCTACACCCATGATAACTACACCTAGCAAACTAATTCCATTCCTATATGACTTTCCAACTTCCTTGATACCTACAGTTTCAAGTATATTGCAAGCAAAATATTACTGGAATTCTTAACATAGAGGAAAGGGGCTTAACAATATATGATGGGGCACTGTCAAAGTATTTTTTTTATTTTTTTTTATTTTAATTATTGCTGAGCTTACTTGGTGTGTCCTCTCAGTGCCACTCTACCTACCACAAAGCTTACATAAACATTGCCAAAAAGTGTTCCTGCAATTTTCAACAGACAGTTTATGACCAGTCAACTAGTGAGCAAAACTTAATGAGTTACCTCAACAAAAATGTAATGTGGCTTATAGAATTGCCTAATAGCATAACGTCTCATTTCCTTGCATGTTAAACATTCAGCGACACTGACATTTTAATTGGTGAATAATGGCACAGACACTACTAAGAACTCTCACAAATGTATTGCCCAAATGGCAATCATTAAGTCTTTATACTGTGAAAGTAAAGCATGAACATTAGAATAATCAAGCATATTAAGAGGAGAGATCCGTCCAGCACTGCAGACAAACTGCTATCACTTTTCTCCAACCTTCACTGAACAATCACCATTAGTTTCTCATTCTAAGAATACCAATAAACATTAGTCTCATCTCAAACAAAATAAGAAACTGACGTCTTAAAGAGAAAGAGTTATCTAGGTTTTGGCAATAATCCTTTTCCTTCCTGCATGGCTTCTGCAAACAAATGAAGCAACGCAATCCACTATTAATCACAAATCAGGTATTTGTATTTGTCTTCTATAATGTTCCCTTAGAATAATATTAAACAAGGGAAATGGACAACATACTCGCAACACTTTCCCTATGCGCAACAGAGGTACATTTCTGCTTACCACTTGTTCCGCCAAACACTCCATGGAAGTATGGCATCATAAAGAGCCAGGCAGAGTGAGGACAAAAGTCCTGATCTAAGCTCTGAAGTTTCTTATTTCTTCCTTCTGATATTTGACTCGGGTGACACCATAACACTGATGCATTCATAATAAGCATATGCAGTGTCTTCACCCAACCTTTTGACTTCCCTCAACCATTTATTGATATGTTCGGACCTTAATGCTCTTTCTGTTTAATTGTCCTTCCACCAAGCCTTTGATCCTCCTGATGCTTGAGCAACGTAACATTGACCCTCTGTGTACCCGGCCAACTACTGCCTTACGCACTGTAAGGAATTACCTTGGTGACCACTACAACACCATGTACAAACTGCTGCATTATTGCTCCAGATACTTGGGTCGCTTTAAGTCTAGCGGCACCAAGCACTCAAGTGGGCCTCTACAGGAGGCCATGCATTTGCCTCAGGTAAAGCACTATCTAAGGCTTATCATTTAGCTGCTAGCACTGCACTTCCAACTATTACAGTGAGACAAGAGTGCCCAGTAACTTTAGTGGAAGTTCAGGGGAGAACATCCTTGCATTTTGCAATAAAAATACTTATCTCCAGTCAGGTCCCAAATACACCAGAAGAGAAAACACAATACCAAAATGTAACGGAAAATATCAAACTTTTCTTGTCCATTTGATACCAGCAAAATGTCAAGAAGTGTTAATGATTCAACAGTTCAAAGCTCAAAATAGTATGGAATTACCTTTCATAAAATTATTCCTTGAAACACTAACGTTAAAGAAATAATAATAAAAAAAGGTGAATGGTTTATTGTAATCAGAAATAAAAGATAGGAATTTTCTTGTCACGGAGTCTGGCTGTCACAAAATTTTTAGGTGAACAGTTTATTGTAATCAGAAATAAAAGATGGAAATTTCCTTATTACTGGTTTCTGGATATCAAACCTAACTCAAATGTAAAAAACAATGGAGAATAAAAAAAATGCTACAAAAGTAAGTAGAACATTTAAAAATATCAAAGACAGCCTTTCTTTTAAGGTGTAAAACTGTACTATATGTACTGTGTATTGAGATTAATGAAAGGCATACCTGTGTTAAGCAGTTAAAATCAGGCAAGTTCCCCAACACACTCCTACAAGAGATGCTTCCCATAGTGCAACAGTCCCGTGGCATGACTTCCGCCATGCGGCCGCTTGCTGTGTGTGGCTGCTTGGGGCAGCGAGGGGGTGCAAGTACAGCATCAGAGATTAGTCAGTGCCTGGATCCTCACTCAAAGGACCAACACTCCACAGATTTAATTATGAAATCTTCTGCATCTGTCAGTTGTGGGTTGTTGAAGGTCTTGCAAGGTTGTGTTCGACCCTGATACAGGTCCCCATCCAACCACAGGCCAAAGTTGCCACTGGAAAACATACAATTAGTTACTGAGAATGATAAAACATGGTTAAAATTCAACCAATAAACAACCTACCTAACACCTTGCATTCCTAGAGAAATTAGCATCCTATCTTAGATTTATTTCATCTGTTCATCCATAATTGGGTGAAAATCAACATGTCCGATATTGTAGGCTACTTGTGATAGATATTGAAACTATTTCTTCAATAATATATTTGAATCTTTATGTATACAAAGAACCCTCACATGTCCTTATACATATCCCAAATGCAGAGCTGTCTCAATAATATACTGTGGAAGTACACGAAAGACAAAAGTTTATCATCAAACAGTATACGTGTAGTCAGATCACACACAAACAATAGGCTTAACGGTCTTAATTTCTCTCATTTCAGGCACGGAGAAAGACATTGGCTCTGAAGTGCAAATATAATGTCTTCATAATTTATTGCATTCAAATCACATGGCTAATATTTGAAATACCATGAAATATTGCTGAATGTAAGACTAGGCTAGGTAATATTTTGTTATTTTGAATATTAGCCATATGATTGACCGGCAATAAATTATTAAAACAACTTGTTTGCACTTGCAGGGCCAGATGTCTTTTTCTGTATCTAAAATGAAATTAATTAAAGATAGTTAAAGCCTATCGTTCGTTCGAGTATGATTTGATTCTCTACGATGTGTATGATACAATTTTGTCTTTCATGTGCTAGTATGGTTCTGTATTAACAATGCAAATTGGCATGTTTGGGATTTGCATGAGAAAATGTGAGGGTTCTTTGTATATGTAAACATTAAATACATTACAAAAGAAACAACTTGAATTTTATCACAAACAGCCAATGGGATTTACACCCAATCACAAGCTAGCAATGTGCATGTGCCACATTTACGTTACTGAGTGGATAAATGGAATAATACGGAGTATCTACTTTTCAAACTTCTAATGCATGCCTCCTACACAGCATCATCCCCCTAGAAATTTATTAGACATGGAATTCATTGCATCTCTGTTAAAAGATCAAGACTGTGGCACCTAAAACACTTACTCTCCTCCACCAATAATTAGGGACTCATTGTTTCCCTTGATAAAGAATGTGTTTTCGCCAGTCCAGGGGAAGATCTGGAACTCAGGCTGGAAGGTGAAGAGGAAGGACTCCCCTGTGCCATAGTACAACTCGCTCACATGTAGGGAACCCGACAGCACAGCCCCAAAGGTCTGTAAAAACGGCAATGGATCATATTAAATTTCTAAAGGTTTGTAAAAATGCCAATGAATCTATTAAAGGTCTGTAAATACAGCAATGGATCATACTAAAGACCCAAATGTGTGTAGACATTTCCCTCACTCCCCCAATCACACTTCATCTTCCCCACTCAGTCTGTAGAATGCGACATGGATAGTTAAATTATTGGACTTACATTCTGCTTTGTGTCCTGGATGAAGAGCATGACTGGAGAGTCTACATCACTCATTTTGCGGTACAAGGAGTTCAGGCTGAAGCCATGCTGTGAGGTGCTAAATACCAGCTTCCAAGCATATCCTTGGGCACGGGCTGGCAGCTTCTTGTACAAGTTCTGTATGGACGTTAGATCAGCTAAGTCATCTACAATCATGTCTATGATTATATGACATTTTCATGTTATGTGAGAACAAGTTGAAGGTTTCCATGAATAGGAATGAGCTAGATCTATGTTGATGGTTTGGCCTCACCTTCCTGACATTGTCATTAATAATTTCCGAGGTGCCAACCACCTCGGGAAGGAAGGCCTCCAAGTCCAGGCTGGTGAGGGAGCTGGATGAGTAGAGAGCACGACGCAGCTCCTCACTCATAGACACAACCTGCAGACAGTCACCATTATGATTATCACCTGTGCCTGTCTATGAAAAATACATTTAGGTAATGCAATGCTTACATGTATGCAAGTTGAAGAGAATAGATTTTTTAATAAAAAAATATACTTACATATGAAGAATGAAGTGTCTGATCACCTAATTGCTATAGAATTATATGAAAGCATCCACAAAGATATATTAGCATATTTTTTGTTATTGTCACTTGACATGTCAAGCACTTACAAAAAATAAACGATCTATTGCTAGTGTTTAAAAATGATCTACTTGCCTCCATAATATCAATTAAAAGAAAATTTGATTTAGAACAGGTTTGGTACATTTACTTAAGTGAGTCATCTTGATACATGATGCAATGTGGGGGGAAGTAAATGAACTTCATGCATCTATACTATGACTAGACATTTTCTAATATTTACTTCATTTTGGCAAGGTGATACATGAATCATTAAATGAATTACTGAAAATTACAAAATTCAGGAAGTCAGTAGTTAACATGAACCATGTAAAACCCTGTAAAATCTCTGCATACTTGTACTTTAAGGCATAATAGCCAAATTATAAATTATCTAATCACAGTAAAGGGCACTTTCAATATATTCAGGGATGAATGAGTTTCTTCTGTTAATGCTTAAAAATGTTCAAACAATTTTCTACATGTTACGTGAGAGGCTTATGGATACCTGAGAACCCTAACAACAAACTGTAAATAACTAACAAGCCTTAAAAAAAATAATATATATATATATATATATATATATATATATATATATATATATATATATATTATATATATACATATATATAAAACTTACCTAAACCCTGGAGGCAAAGTTCAAGCTTGACAGTATAGTAAGCATGTACATTCTGGCAACAACACTACATGAAAATGCAGTGTCCATGCAACACCCACAAACTGAGTGCTATATCCTACCGAACTACTGTAAACTACCAACAATCAGTCAGTAACAAATTGCAATATCAAAGTTACTTCCTAGTCGCAGTCAACAAGCGGACCGAGCTGACCGACGTCTATGCACAGCACTCGTTGCATTGATATTCCTGTTATAGTTTCCCCCAAATTACCGCATGTCCCTTTACTATTTCCTCCAATTACCTGATGTCCCTTTACTATCCACGACGCTGCTGTGACTGGGTTTACCGATACACCGGAGTCACCAGCATACACTGACTGGCCCCCACACAGCAGGCAACCCACAACCCTTCACTTGCAAGGGTGGCCGCAGAGTGGAACCGTGACACACAAACACACTCACGCCACGCACATCGAGGCTTTCATCACCTGCTTTGCCTTGGAAGTGGTGTGTGGAGTGCACCATGGAGGAAGGGTCAATGGCTGTTGCTGCTCACACATTGTTCCTCTTCACCGCTCACCTGCCTACTGTACTGCCGTCAAGACCAGGGGTTGCACGAGCATGGGCCCCCACCGAGCATAACTGAGCGGTGGGTGTACCCGTTAACCCCCAACCTACGACAACACTGATGCTATAGAGCTCCAAAGATGAGTGTGATAGTAGAAGTACTATATCATTTTAACACACGAGTTGTGTTTGAATTGTGTTGCTGAAACGGACTAAAGAGAGGAGTACTACACGATATTTCACTGTTCATGCTCGTTCAAGGGCCCAAATTGACACTTGAGAATCTCGTCTCGCTTCCCGTTTTCTGTTTGCCGCACAATGGAAATGTAAACCACGATTTTCGGCCCGAGACCAACCGTCGTTGTGATTCAACTCATGATTCAGAGGAGTTTCCTTCTTGAATAGACAAATAGATAAAGCCGAAGAGAAACGGTAAGCAGATTTCCCTCCCACCGGTCACTGACATGAAGGGGGACTGGCCAGGGGAGAGAGGGAGAAGGGACTGCCCAAAGGGAGGAAGGGAGGAGACGACTGGAGGGGACTGGCCAAGTGAAGGGAGGGAGGGAGGGAGGAGGGCAACTAATGGGGACTGGCCGGGGGGGGGCAACTAATGGGGACTGGCCAAGGGGAGGAAGGGAGGATGGTCGTCTGACAACTCGCAGTAGATAATAGACACAGTGGGGGAGGTAAACGAGATGAGAATAGCTCAGAATGCAACAGAGACGATCTTGGGAAAAAAGAAAAAAAAAGTACCGCCGGTATAACGACGATCAAGCCTCTACCTGTAACCCCTGTAACTACACCTCACCCATCGTGAGTAGGCCACCCGGCCTCTTGCAGTTTCCCTATGTTCTTATGTTCTTATGTTAAGAACTGCGATGGGGTTACAGAAGAGTAAAGGTGAATGAGACGAGACAGGGGAACGGGTAGGTAGTCAATGACTTGGGAAGGGGAAAACGGGGAAGAACGGATACGAAAGAAATAAGTTTGATAAGAATGTGTAAGAGCAAGCAGTAGCAGAAACAGGAGGGGGGGGAGGGTACGGGTATCCAGACCCACCATAAATTTTGAGGATAAATAATCAGGAAGATGGGTGATTTTAACGTGATCCAACATGCATGGTGAAGTACAGTGTATTTAACATTTCTCATGATTAGTCACTCTGCCATATCCCTCTCCCTCCCCCTCCCCCTCCCCTCGAATTACATTTCCTGATATCAAGCATCAGTGGGAGAAGTGACTGATAAGGCGAAAAATTAAGGGGAAGAGAAATGTGAGCAAGTATGTGGTGGAAAGAAGAGAAAGGTGAAGGGGTCGGACGTGTGATGGAAAGGAGAGAAATAGTAATGGAGAGGCGTCACTCAGGGTAGAGGAAGACACACTGAAGGTGTCACGGGGGAAGGTTACGTGAAAGAAGCAGATGGGGGAACAAGCAGGAGTTGTGCCATCAAGTCAGTCGGCGACCAAAAATAACGCTAATTTTACCCTCGTGCACAGCCCGGCAACACGCCCATGAGCCACCACGCTTGGTGCCGCGACACAGTGTACTTTACGCTTGATTTACCAGCATCATCAATAGCATGGAAAATTTGGAATGTTTCCTAAACTGGGAACAACAGCCTTCGACATAATCCTCAGAGGGGTTATGGACCCAATGGAGTGCCTCTGTTGTCCCTAAAAACTGTTTCTGTGCTGACAACCTGCCTATAAACCTTTTCACCTTTGCCTTAAATTTTAAATCTTGCTTTCCCTCCTGCTGGAAGTACGCCTTCGTACAAACTGAAGCGTGACCGCTCTATCCCTCCAAACTACCGTGCTATAGCCTTACCTTGTTTTTTTCTGAATCTTTTGAAACAATCCATAGTAGGAAGTTTCTGAAGCATCAATAAACTTTCGACCTTTTCTCTGACCACCATTACGGGTTCCACAAGGGGCGTCCTGCTGGTGTACTTATCCTAGCCGCTACGGTGGAACTTTTGCTATTGAAGTTTTTGACTGCCTGGCACAATTTTTATGTCCAAACTACCTTCGAACGGATTCTATCCCTCTCTCTGTACGTTTATCTCCAATTTCCTCTCCGGTAGAGCTATTTCCGCCGTGGCAAACGGTCACTGTTCTATCCTTAAACCTATGTTGATAGGTTTAACCTAACATTAACTATTGTTAGGTAATTATGTTAGCTAATAGAACAGTTGTGTACCATAGGACTCAGTTCTATCTCTCACTCCTATTGTTCATCAATGATCTTCCCAAAAACTGTTCCATTTAATCCTATACTGATGATTACTCTGCATCACTTAACATCTAAAAAGATGTTGAGACCTTCCCAACAAATATTACAGGACTCGAGGCTGTAATTCTGATGCTGCAGAATGCTTAACCTCTAACCTTGCTATCACTTCCGAATGAGGCATTATTCAATGACTCAAAACCTCAACTGCTTCTTCTGACAGAAAAAAAAAGTTCTGGAAGATTTCTTTTAATACCTAAATGTCAAGGAAGAGGCTTCCTTCAACATTTTTAGCCTATCACCCTACCCCTATAGGATGCAAGGGCACTAATGAGATGATTTTTAAATAAAAATCAGTGATTACGTTTGTACCTGACCAGTCAACTACATTTTAGATCCCAAATATAGCTGCACATACAACGTTATTGTTGTGTTGGTTTTCCCATTGTAAAATTACTGCTTTGATGTATTCGTCAGCTAACTTTATAAATTAGGATACTAATCATAGGTAGCTGTATGTTTACCCATTTCATAACTTAATAATTAGAGAAGGCAGTAGCATAGAGGTCTGCACACAGGAGTGATGAAAGCAAACTTCCAGAATGAAGCTGCCAATCCCTTTGGGCTTTTGAGCAAGTAGTAAAGAACCCATTAGCCGAGGACACAGGGAAAGGCAACCCCAAAGGGAGGATGGCAATCTGAGTGAGTTGGGTGCCGGTGTAACGTTACAGAGGTTCAGGTGTTCCCCAAGCTCTTGTAAGAACTGTGCATGCCCAATCCGACCCACCAGCTGACTATGCCCACTGAGAATGCATTTAGACGTTCTAGATATTCTCATGTTTCAGAAGTCTGTTTTTATATTATTCTAAGCTTAAACTCTACTACCTGACTGAATTACTTTTTTTTTTTTTTTGCATGAAATTGAGAAAACAAAGAAGTCCTTAGATATGGGAGTAATATACAAATCAAGGCTGCCACAACCTCATATTGCTATGTGACTGTTGTAACCTGACAGAGATAGGGCGAGACAAAAAAAAAAAAAAAAAAATAAAAAAAAATCTTGGCTGTGGTTACTTCCTATCTGGCTTGGAGTTACAAGAACTTGGGAACGCCTGAACCTCAGGAGAGCTACATCAACTACCATGACTGTGATCGAACCCAGGCCTGCGAATTTGTACCTACGAGTGCTAACCACAGCACCATAGCACCATGGGGGTGCTGTTGTGGTGCCCTTAATATTACACGACCTGTGTCCCAGGATAATAAGTTCTTATTACCACAGACTCAAGAGCCACAGAAGATAAGCATTAATGCAATACAAAGCTATAGAGTACATAATTTTAACACGTAGAACACCACAAAAAAAATCTCAAATATGATGTTCCATAAGGAAAATGTTTACCTCCATATTCTTCAATGTCGGTACTGTTTAGTTTCAGAAACATTTTTCCTCCTTGGTGTCCTTCTAAAGTGTTGTTAAAAAGTGCTGCTCACAGGGTTGTACTTATAAAACTACTTCACTAAATGCTTTGGATTCTTCATGTCTTTTCTTCCTCTTAGTAATGATATGACAACTATCTTGCAATAACTTTTATATAAAAGTACAGTAGTTGTAAAACTACAGTAAAATCAAGTTCTTGATCACACTTAATGTAAGATGAAGTCTTCACATAGATAGTTTATAATACACTACACTGTTTTGCAGAAAAGTACAAAATTCTTGATCTTGGGTGGTTCTCAATCCTGCTGTTGCTGCCGATCAAAGTACTCAATTGCTCGCCTCACTTGGTCATCATATTTCTGCAGCACTGTCACCATCTGTCGCCACTTCAGCAAGTCTTCCTGAATAGATGGGCCCTTCAAGTCTCTTGCAAGCTTCCCCATGTTGGTTTCGGTGCTAATAAGAATAATTCCTTCCACCATGGACTCCACCATCTTCAGAAATTCAACATCAAGAGATGGGCCAATGGCAGGAAAACTGAAATGAAGACTGTCATCCACATCCTTGTCTTCACTGATTCTCTCTTCCTGTTTCTCAGACTCAGGTATGTCTTTTTTTGTTGCTGTCTTTTTCATCTCCAGATGGACTTTAAGTCTCTCAGCCAGGTCATTGAGGGCTTTCAGGTGAGTGTTTGCATGAACAAGGCTCTGACTCATGGTTTGTAGCCGAGACTCATGTTTATTAATTCTCTCCTTCAAGGCATCAATGAAATGAGGCTCCTTCTCACTCATTGTGGCTTGCAACTTTTAAATGCACACACTCACCAAAATTGTTCAATCTCTTCTCTAATTTTCTAAAGAGGTGCAGAAATACTCCTGCAAGATGATAATTGTATAGCATCAAATCACCAGCAGTAAGACAAGTTCCATGAATACTTGGTAGCTGATCCTTTGAGCAGTGCTTTTTGTATTTTCTTCTCAACTTATTCACTCTTAATAATTTTCATTTTTCAGTAGCACCAAGAGCTTGTTTGGACTGAGAGGTATAAGAAATGTCTACATACTGACGACCTCTGAAGTGCAGGAAGCTTGACAGGATGCATCTTATCTCCCCTTACACAAGATTACCCCACACAGCCACGATAAAGCAACTACACCCTCACAATCAGTGTTGAAGGAGCACACACTAAAATTTTGTAAATGAACTATAATTATAATTTATAATTACTGACATTCTTACTGTCAGCTTGATGCACTGATGAGATTGGTAAAGAAACTGTTGTAGCCTTGAGTAGACTGAAAATTTCCAAATCGCAGTATTTCATGATGACATAAACAATTATAATTAGTCTAATACACCTGTAGCATGCTCCACACATATGCATGTAGTTTTCGTATATAAGGATGCACATTTCTATAAACAGATTCCATTACGGTGTGGTATCTATCTGTGAGAAATGCTTGTATCTAATGCACACTGCAGCTAAAACAGTGTACCAAGGTTCTAAGTGATATTATACTATAATGGGAGGCTGTGAACTATCTAATGTGTGGTGCAGCAACTACACATCCACCTCCCAGACTCTGGGATGGAGACAGGCACTACTCTCTACCGTGTACTACAGACGAGAGATGATCTGTTGCATCTGCTTCGTCTAGGCACAGCAGTGGTGCTGGAAGGGGAGAGGGATGGTGGGGTGTGCTGGGATCACCTCATACAGGTCACAACTTGGCTCAGACATTGCCTGCCATTCCCATGGTACTAGTTTGCTGGTTGAACTAAGGAACGAGGGAGTCTTAGCTATATGCCTATCTAGTAGACTCAATCTTTCAGCAAGATGCACCAGGATCACGGGAACAAAGGCAGCCAGTTGTCATCTGTATGTGTACTGTTATGACATCAGCTGACGCATTTCAGCACTCGTTATCTTTCTTCCACCCTGCCTATGCAGGAAATGTAATCATAATGTCAATGAAATTGATAATATTCATGGCATTTTCATGTTGCTGAAAGCCAGCTCAAAGTTTGATGTTGTTTAAGGGAAATACATATTTATGACAAGCTGATATATATAATACAGCTCATCAAGCACAGACAATAATTAAACAACTTTGAGAGAACATACTTAAGCAGGTAAATTAATCCTCTAAACTGTAAGTGACAGTAATAGTGGTGTGTTTTCTTAGCTGCATAGTATTTGCGTCTTTTTGAAAAGACTGTAAAACTGTAAAATTTCCAGCTGTGCTAAGTAATATCTTTTCTGGGCAACAAACATCAGATTTACTTTTTATGGCACATATCAGATGATGTCATAGCAAGGGTGGTGGGGTGCAGCAGGATGTGGGAAGGGACGGAGGAGCAGTGCCAACAGGGATGGCCCACCTCAGGGTTTTCGGATTCCGTCGAGATGGTCATCTGACTCTTCATCAAGGAATAGAGCTTAACATAAGGGGCTTTTAGTTTCTGCCAGTTGTCATGATGGGTTGTTGATGGATCAAATTGGCAGCATGAAAAAATTCAGTCATAATTTAGCATTAAGATAATGTAGGTTTAGAGCAGGTGAGTTAGGATGAAGTTTTTATCATAAAATTTTACGTCACCATTTGCACTGTAAAGTCTTCTGTGTGTGATAGTCTACCTTCTTGATGACTTCAATTTTGATACTGATGATTGCTGTGGTGGGCATCATTCATTGAGTTAGTAAAGCAAGGCAAGATAATTTTCTTACTGCTTAAAGCAATACAAATTTATTATGCAAAAAAATTGGTGGATGAAATGTTTTGGCCAGCAATGGATTAGTGTTTGTAAAAAGTAAAAAACAGTAAAATTTCAAGACTAATTCCACCAGTTATTTACTGCTGTGATTGGCAGCAGGGAAAGGCCGGCAAATACAGTCAGACTACAGATACTCTTGATAGTGTCTTCTGAGCATTGTGGAAGAGTGCCTTGCTCCGTCAGGGCAGCAAAACTCACCATCACAAGTCACACCAGGCAGGCAGCCTCTCAAATCTATTTTCTTCCTAAACATACATAATTATTTCCCTTGATATTTGTTCCAGCAAGTTAAAGATTACGTATACATGCTTTGTATAAGCAATCAAAGAGTTACCAAGGTCTTGCAACCCTGAAAAGTTATATAAATGAGTGCAAAAAATGAAGCTTGATTCACAGCAGCATAAGCTGAAGTATGCAGAAAGAGAAAACCTGAATAACACCACATACATGTAACACTCTCTCACCATGGAGAGACAAGTGCTGCAGGTGGCAGCTTTGCTTAACTCTTCCTGACACACACAACACTGAACGCCCCTCAACCTTTTCATCAATGGGGTTATATGAATGCTTTTGTACTGCATGAAAATAAAGTTTAGGAACACAGCATGGCATCAGATTATGGGAAGCATTACACAAAACACTTACAGTGAATAAATGTAATGCTTGAAGCATGAATAATGGAATATTAGTCGAATCTGAGTCTTCTTGACTTGAATTTTCAGATCTGTATAACAGTTAATACTTTTATCAGTAAGTATACAGTAGAAAAAAAAAGCAATTTTTTTGTTATATTCCATTACTCTGTGTTTTCTCAGATGAGGCAACCCTCCCATTGCCCTGTGGTCCTTACCTCCCATGACTCCTTGGTCATCTCTGTCAGCTCTCCACTGATGCCATCCTCCATCTCGGCTCTCTCATTGTCCTGCTCTGTCCACAAGTCAGTGTCCTCCTCCACCAGGATAAAGCCTCGAGATGCTACTTCCTCCTCATTTAGCTCTCCATAGATGTCATGCGCCCACAGTTGGAAGAAATGATATAACTCATCAGATCTGAAATATTATAAGAGAAAATAGGGATTGTTAATATGAAATTACAATATACTTTGGTCTTATATGTATATAAATAGCTAGGCTTTGCCCCTTATTTTAATCTAACCAGATCTAACATCATCTCCTAATGGGGAGGGGTAGGCTGCTTCAACCCACGCTATTTAGTCACTTACGCAGGAAATGTTATGAAGATAGATAGATAGATAGTAGAAGACATACCAGAAAAAATAGTGTCAAATCAACAGATTGTTGGGTGTATACCCTTGCAGTCTTCACATGATAGACAATGAATTGATTCTTTTGAAACTACTTCACAGGGGCTAGATTTACTTTACCTATTTTTGGGGATGCTAAACCAGTATTCAGGTCTCATCCTCTTCTTGCCATACGACATGACAGGTGTGGATTTAGGGATTCTTCTGTTGGCTGGCTTCCCCATCCTCAGACAAAGGTAGAGTGGGGGGTCTTCACAGGAAGTGGCAGGCTTTGGAATCAGTTCTGGTTATGAGGAAAGTTGTGTGTTAGAATCACAAAAAGGCTGCACTTTCTTTATATCTAGCAATTTCAACACTGATGTTTAAATGTTTTATTTCTATTATAGCTGAGGCAGTGTGTGTGTGTGTGTGTGTGTGTGATTACTACCTCCTATGAGCACACAAGTTCCAAAAGTGCAGAACAGATGGAGCTGTGCCAAGGGGAGGAACCATTTCATGCTGGGGTGTGGAAAAGGACTCTAAATCATAAAAATTGCATGGGAAATATATGTAAGTGCAATACTGAAAAGAATACTAGAAGACACCATCTGAAACCAAAGAAAGAATGTTGGATTCCACAGTTGGGAGTGAAAGCATGAAGCCTTATAGAGGAAGCATTCTAGTACCTTTCAACGAGTCCTCCTTGATGCCTAAGCCTTCCAGTAGGAGAGAGCTTGCATTAGTCATCAATGCTTGTCATACAAATGAAAAATAATGTAAACAAATGCTTTATGGCATAAAACTAACTGAACTCTGTTACAGGTCTGCCTCATACACATTGTAACCTATAAAGTCATTATATAGCCTAGTTATCGCTAAGTACATACACATTGTATTTTTTATCTTCATCAGTACATCACGATCACCTTTACTGATATACTCTCCCTCTGTAAGCCTTATTTTCTTTCACAAAGAATTTAATATGCTTGTAGCATTTTTTTCTTTGGCAATGAAAGCTTTCATAAGCTTTCATTAAAATATACTGATAAGTAGAAGCTACTGGAAAAATACATTATATTTTATTCTCAAGATTTTATCTCAACCCTCTCGCGCACCGTGACGTCAATGGCATGTAAAAATTTTTAGGGCCAAAGTGCACCGTGATGCCACTGGCATCAATTTGTACAAAAAATATTACTTTTATATACCGTAGTTATATTCACTCCAATCGCGTCATTTTTTGTTTGAGGGTAAGTTTACTCACTCTCTCCGAAATGAACTAATTGGCAACACTCTCTGCATGCACAGATTTGAGCGCAGTTGAGAAAACAAAGACAGTTTCCGGTCACTCTCTCGTCAGTCAAACTGCACGTCTCGCTGCTGTGGGCTTGCGCATGCCCATGCCGCCCACCGCATAACAGTAATAATAGTGTTATATAGTGCAATACAGTAATTTGATTGGGTGTAATTTGTATTTTTTTCTCTTTACAGGCAGTAACGTATTATATTTTGTGAATTACGTAAGCAAATGAAATTTGTCCGATTGGAGATTGATAAAATTTGATAAAATTCTGCTATTATAAATACATCTACCTTGAAAAGCTGACACAAAGTTTTCAGTTATGGAGGTGGGAACAAGACCTAAGTAGAAAAATTGTGTATGCGCACTTTATTCCATGTCCATAAATGGTCCTATGAATTACTATTATTATTTCTTTATTGGTTCATGAAAAACTACAACAAATAAGAAAGCCATTGATATATTATGTATAATGATAAATGCAGGTTTGGGTGAAGAAAGCAGCCGAGAAACAAAAATTTTCAGCGTGCTAAAAAAACTGCCTCAACTGGCGAGACCCAATGTTTGAAATGATTGCGGAAAAGAAAACTTATTGAAACTTATGGTGCACGAGAGGGTTAAGTAAAGTGATGAGAATTGAATTTCTTTTGTTTACTTTATCTTTTTCCTTAGCTACGTTTAGCAGCATTTAGAGAACAGTGAAAAAAGGCAGCCTAGTTTTAAAGAGCTTCAATTATTTGGATAAGACCTTTGTTGTGTGTGTGCAATTTTGTAAACATCTGAGTTGTAATTACCTAGTTATATTTTCCAGTCATGGTATACAAGATATGTGTCTCTATTTCTACTTGTGTCCAAGTTGCTTGAAAGCACATTCATGATGCTTTGTCTGAACACATACAGTATAGACTTTACATAAGTGGATTTTGCATTTTTTTTTGTCAAAATTCACCAACATAATGCTTTCAATTAAAATTGAAGTGTACATTGTTATGCATAGTTTGGTCGGATACATAAATCAATCAGTGATTAATCTCAAACTGCATAAGTCTGCTTCTGTGCTTATGGATGCAAACACTGGTATTGGAAATGTTTTCAAATATAAAAGTGGCACTCGTATGAACAGCAAACAAGTGTTGCTGACCCTCAAAAATTAAAAAACTCGCCTAGCATTTTCAGGCGTGAGGCTTGCGGCACAAGATGGCTGCGTCAGCTGTTGGTGTCCCATTTTCTTTCTTCTGTGGGAAGGGAGACATTCCTCGATGTTTTGCTTCGACAAGACGGCCTCTGTACGTCTCGTGACCGTGTACGAGTTATGTCCGCCTCGCCCTAATTATCTTGACTGACCTCATGATCAGGCTTCCTCCTATTCACCCTTGCACTTTTATACACAAGTACTTCATGTTTATATGAAACAGTTCCAAGCTACAAACTCTACTACCTCCTGATATCTCTCCTTCTAAAACAACAAATTTAACGTTGTGTTTTACTAGAGTTATATACCAAACGATAAAATCAAAGACTAAATTCTTGATCTTGCTGCCATTTTCTTTGATTTTTCTTTTCTATTAGGCTCCACTGAAAACATTACACCGCCATTCATTTAAAACATACAAAAAAATTGTTTCTGCTGAAAGAAAATTAAGAAAACATTCAACACATTTTAGTGTATAACAAGATTTCAAATTGTAGACACCGACACCACACGAAACAGAGAAGCTTAACATTGTTTTGCATGCAATGCAATAGCCTATGACACAACTTACCTGAACATATATAATGTAAAGAATTAAAGGTCTTATTATTTTTCTCTTGACAGCACCCTGACACATCAGTTTCATTATTATGCATTTGAAAATGTAAAATCAGAGGATGTTGGTGAATACAAAATGGTCCCACACATGAAAAGTTTTGTACATTTTCATGATCATTTTCCTCCCCTTCGAAAGAGAAAGTAATACAGACAAGCACACAATAATGAATAATCAGGACTCAAGTACAGTACCGACACTGTGACACAACTCTCCTGGCTCTGGCAAGGAGATTGACAACGATACACCCAAGTCATGCTAACAACAAGGCACCACCAGCTTCCTCTCCCACCACCTGCATGTACTGCACTATATCTGATGAATATCAAAGAGGAACATTACTATTAATAAGATTCTTAATAAACTGTATTTCTTAAAAAGAGTGGGCAGTATGGTGCTTGGAAATGAACCACGTGTGGCTCATAAAAACAGTGGGCGATACATTCAGAGAGAGAGGCACACTCATAGTAGTTTTGAAAGATGTGCCAGATCATTTTTAACAAGTACGAGTGTAACAATGTCGTAGAGAGGCTAGCAATATAGTAACAAGTGGTAGTGAAAGGAAGAAGCTGGCAGTGGTGACTGGTGAGTGACCTACCCAGCTCATGTAGGGATGAGAAGTGTGGACCTAGAACTAATTAAAAAGAGATGATTACCCACCAGTCCAGACCAAAGTGCCTTCAAAGCATTTTCCAATGGTCAGACTTTAGCATCAATACCTTATTGATATATATGAACACTACTTTACCTAAGATTTTGGGTGAATTATGTAAAGACTTTAACTATAACCAGTTTTCCTAACCTAAACCTAGAATTTATCCTGGAACCTAGTATTACATTTTTTATGATTTCTTTATACATGTTGGTAAGACCTGCTGACTGATGATTATTATGATAATTTTATTGCTGCTATAATCTGGCACGATTCCAAGCTGCCAGCACAAAGAGGAACAGTACCCAAGGAATGAGGGGAGACAGCTGGCTTATATACTCAAGTTGTTTCAGTTACTGGGGAAGACATGTGAAGTAAAAGAAGTAGAGAGAAAAATATGTAGAGAAAACAGTAAGTGATTACAGCAATGACAAACCACTTGGAAGTCAACTTACTATCAAATGATGCGAAGAGCTCGGGCATGTCATCCATACTGACCATGCTCTTGAGGCCAAACTTGGGGCCTTCCTTGTACTGGGCTCTCTTCTGGGCCTGTTGCTGCTGTAGCTGCTGTTGTTGTGACTGCAGTTGCTGAGTGTGAAGGCTGCCAGAGGTGGCCGGCTGTTGACTGCTATTGTTGGTGATGTTGAGAGTTGGTGCCGTGTGTGGCAACAGAGGCTGCTGGTTGGTGGGTCTTCGTGCAAAGTCCATTGAGGGTCGTCTGGGAGTAGGAGGTTGGAATTATAAGCCATACATACAGGCTATACAGGACATACAGACTCAAGTCTAAGGCAATGCATTTTGTTTCACAGTAAGACATAAGAAGCTACATGTGTTTTCATTGTGCTATTATACCCTATCAAAATGTTTGGCTAAAAAATATCAAAAAACATGAAAAATTCACTCACATTTAGGCTAAGAATCAGTGTTCTGTATCTAATTATTATAACTGTAACACTGATGGATTGTGAATCATTAGCACCTGACAACATTGTATTCTGAGGTCAGACCAAGAAATATGAGGAAATGGCAGATTAATAGTATAATCATTAATACATCCATTATTTTTAATAACTTACTACTACATTCTATCATTTATAATAGGCTGGGTCTTGTACTCAATAATCAATTCTATTCAGACTATACAAACTCCCACACCAGTGACCGAGACTCATCCCCGATTCTTCTTTATACAGTGATTTTATGTATCTTGTGCACACCCTCTGCACGCTGATACTGTTGCTGTGCTGTCTGGAGGCCTGGGAGTCAATGAAGCAATAGGAAACACCACTGAACACTCACCACACACAGAAAAAAAAAAAACAAAAAAACAAAAAAAAGCCAGACTAACTAGAGAGTATCTTGTGAAGCCCTGTGGCAAATGTAAAATATCACAAGATTATTATAGCCAAATTGTGACAGGTATCATTCAACATGGGGGGGGGCATGAATTTTGCTGGCTTGGTTGGAGAGTAAGTGTGAGTGTAGTAATTTTCAGTTGACAATCTTTCCCTTGTCTATCCCATGGGTAATATTTTCATGGTGTGGAACTAAGATCTATTCCCAACCCTTGTTGCAAAGGGAAATGGGGCCTTGTTATGGAATGATAAAGGTCACAGCATGTATTTACACAGAGTGCAATTCAACACTTAGAACCAAGGACAGTGTAGGTGTTAATTGTGACCTGCACCTTAAGTGGACAAACTTGCTGCATATCAGAACCTCTAACTGATGTAACTTGCCATATCCTTGAAGTATGTCATATTCTTCACAGCAAACCAAGCCTGTACTGAATATAACTATTATACAATAGCTGCCAAAAATACACTTTGCCTTGCATATACTGGACTTGCAGTGAGCCAAGTTTGCCAGTACGAAACATGCAGTAGGTGAAACTTTTTAAATACCAAGCATGTGGTGTGGGCCAACTAAACAGTGCCTAATATGACTGCAGACAGACTGTTTAACTAAACCATCCATCAAAGTGGACTCTGATGTATCCAAGTCCTGTATAACAGCCTTTAACTGTATACACATATAAACATGATAGAAATATGATGGAATGTTCTTTATATGTACTTATACAAAAACACTACTGACAGATGTAAAGAGATTCTATAAAAAAAAAGAAATATATATATATATATATATATATATATATATATATATATATATATATATATATATATATATATATATATATATATATATATATATATATATATATTTTAATAATAAAAGGTAATTACAAATTTATATAATCATTGCACATTCAAATGAGTAAAATTTTGGTAAGGGTCAAAATATGGAGCCAATGTCTGTAGAGGTTTGAAACAAATGGTTGAGCCATTTGTGCCGTGATATTCTGACTACAAGGACAAAACTATTTTTCTGTGACTTTCACAATCATACAGTCATTCCAAAACAAGCAGTGGAATAGTGGATTCTTAAACTCAGGTGACATTTAATATGACTATCATAAGAGGAGGAGATATGTGTCGGCACTGGGAAAACAAACCTTTGGACACAACAGAGGACACAACATAAAGAGAATACATCAAAACATGCAAATCTTAAAGAGTGGAAGATTGCAAGCAAAGAGGCAAAAAGCTGTGAGGGTGGGAGGCAGGAGGAACCCATGTATGGCACACCAACACCCAACTGCCCCGCTTACCCTGGGTGAAATATGGGTATGCCTTTCCTCTCCTCCTTGTCATTACCCAAGCTGCTCTGTTTGCGGTAAAATACAGACTGGGCAACACGGTACCCCTCGAGGGATCCCGGGGGGGTGCCCAGCTCTGTTACATCTCTCACTGAGCTTGAGGAGTCAGAGGGGGAGCGAGCGAAAAGCCCACTACTGAAGTCAACCAGATATTTGGGCGAACTGTGGTGACAAGACAGAAGTTCATGCTGGGCTCACCTGGGTTACAGGCAGTTGCAAATTATGTATGTCTTATATAATGACACCTTTAGTAATGCTAGGCTTCACTAGTTGCCTTGTGAAGTAAAGTTAAGATGAATCAATGAGAAAATAGGTCTTTTGGCTTTACTTTGAATCTAAGGTGCAGCAAAATTCTAAGTGGATTTTCAAAGGAGGAAAATATCAATGCATCAGGTGGATCCCAACTACAATCCTCCAGATGGGACATAGGTAAAGTAAAAATTTTACATATTCTTTCTGGCAAACACTGAAACCTTTGACTATGAAAATACAAGCTCAATTATAACATGAACAAAATTTCTCTCGTGTCTTATATATATTTTCTTTTTGCTAGGGATCCATGATATTATCCATGTTTTTTTTATTTTTTATGAGCGAGATGGAAAAGTTATAATTATAAAAGGAAATATATTACCTGACATTGTTGAAATGATACTTTGGATCTTGGAATCTTACTGCATTCATAAATGACATTTCATCGTTTAAAGAAAAGTGCCATTGATTCATACAAGACATACTTGGTTTAAAACTGCTTACAACATGCAGAAGCTTACTGTATTTCAAGATAAGAAAATAAGTGTTAAGATCAGTATTAGGTCTCTGTCTGCTTTGCTTTCTATAGCCTCAGCCGCCCAGCAGACACTAAGGAGGACTAGTGCCAAGCAGCCCTCGGCGTGGATGTCTGCCAGGCTTAGTAAACAATGCCATCGTCTTAAGTCGCACAAAATACACTGCCAATAGAACTCTAACAGCTTTATTTCATTGCTAAACTACTGAAACAATTTTGAGCAAAAAGTTAGCTAATAATTGTCCACTGTAATTTACTGGTCCATCTATATAAGCCATCATTAATAATGAGAAATTCTGAAATAACTATTTACAGTTTAATTAAAGAAATTTCTAACATGTCTTATCTATGAATGTCATACAAGAAAAAATAAATATTTAACCGATAACTTTATAGTCAAATCTACTTACAAGGACAGAATAAATAAAAAATTGTGATATTTACAAGATTTAAGATTCATACTGACAGCCTATTCACAGTTAGTATTACTGTGACAAACAACTGCAATGTTATTATTACCCCATGCTTATCAAATTTCAGTCAGTGCAAATTCAAAACTGTGCACGTGTGAGTCTAGAAAAATCTGTGAAGTGTTAAGATGCAAACACGGAACGTTGAGTTCTGCTCTGGCCTGGACCTGCCGCAGCTTCAAACTGATCCAATCCAATTGAGTAAAAAAAATGACTATACCCACAAGTAGATTTGTAGGGATGTAATCATCACTACAAGGCTGGAGATTATTTTGAATTACAAAGTAAGGTGAGCAGTTCACTATGCTCTTCAAAGCAGAAATCAACTAGTTCCATTTGTGAAACTTCTAAGCCAAGCCTTCACCATGATGAGCAGAGAATCAAGCGTCAGCCTGACCAGTACACTGCTGATCCCTTACCTGGACAACATATTGGATACGTTGGACATACTGAACACATTAGAAAACACCCCTGGCTTGGCCCCTTCAGGTCCCTCGGGTGGGGGATGGGGTCCCACGGGGGGCGCTGAAGAGGGCTGCATGCCTGGCGGGTGAGGCAAGTTTTCTTTGTCGGTATTGAAACTCTCCATCCAAGACAGAGGGTACGACAACCGCTTCAGGACCTGGAAGGTGAAGGGTCTGCTAGCTCCTCAGGGTTGCAACACAAAACACTTTTTTACATGTCCAACAAGATAAACTTGTGAACTGAAAAATTGGCGTACAAACACACAGCTTTGTGAGCAAATAAGAATGATTCACTCAGTATGTTTATGAAGAAAACTAGTACAAGACACTGTTTGCATTTCCAGAATAAGGAAAACTAAATTTTGCAAACAGTAAGGAAAAGGAAACAAAGATATGACCCATATGATTACAAAGTACAGTAATGTAGGGTCTAAGCTGGAGGTAGTCACTATGGGATTGAAGACTTTACAGGAAAAAAATTAAACTCAATTCTGTTGAACATGCATACACAACTACACTCTTTCATGAGAACAGTGACCACACTTTATGTGGATGGTCAAGGGGCCAGAAGTAGCTCACTAAGGAAGACTAAAATCACACCACTGTTGGTGGGTGTGGACCCTGGAGGAAGGCTACAGGTGATGTGGCCCAGCCACCTATGAAACTGAGATGAGGGCTATGGGGGGTATGATAATGGCCCTCTGACTTGCAGAAACTTGGGTTGGGCAAATGCTACTGTTGAGGGGCCAATGGGCTCTCACCTCCGACTGGCCTGAACGAAGAGCACCTAGAGACCTAGGCTGGGTTGAGGCCGGGGGTGCAGTGAGGGGGCTGGAGCCTGACACAGTTCGCCACACCCGGCTTTGTGAGACCCACTATATGGGTGGAGGAGAAAACTAGTGCTCTTCTACTTCATAAAGTGTCAGTAAAATGTGAAAACTACACAAAAATTTTGGTTAATACAGAAAAAATATCTCTAAAACCTTCCTATCCTACATCATATTTCTGAAGTTTACTCTTCAGAGCACATGGACTTCATGACTCAGTAGCAAAATGCTAGGAAATGTGTGAGAATTGTAAAAGTGTAACAAGAAAAAAAATTAGGCTGTTAAAAAAAAAAAGTGAAAAACCGTCAAACGAAAAAAAGGGGCAATATAAAATTTCTATTGCCTCTGAAATATAATAGTGTGCCCAGGAATGAACCTCCTCATCTTTGTTCAAAGCACAGAGAGAGAGAGAGAGAGAGAGAGAGAGAGAGAGAGAGAGAGAGAGAGAGAGAGAGAGAGAGAGAGAGAGAGAGAGAGAGAGAGAGAGAGAGAGAGAGAGAGAGAGAGAGAGAGAGAGAGAGAGAGAGAGAGAGAGAGAGAGAGAGAGAGAGAGAGAGAGAGAGAGAGAGAGAGAGAGAAAATCAAAAAGAAAAGTAAAGAGGATTAAGACAAACCATATTATGTTGTAAAGGCCTGAAGCATAATGACTGACCTCCAGCGTATAGTGAACCATTAGAAACAGACCGCTGGTAAGACTTCTCACTAACCTTTTGTTTTCGTGTTTCTTGCATGTTGTTTTCACTTCCTGTATCTCCTGAAGGTTCTTCCCCTTCCCCTTGTAAGTCAAAGGTCACCGAAGTGGTTCTCTTTTTCTCATTAGTAACAGGGTCATCAGAAGTAGGGGGAGCTGGGGAATCACTTTGAGCAAGGTCCTGAGCAGCTTTGTTATCACACACAGTTTGAGCAAGGGTTGAGTCTGAGGGCTGAGTGGCCTCTGCGATGGGTGTAAGGTCCCCCACTGCAGGCTGCTGTTGGGCGGGTGAAGGTTGGCCAGACGACGCCTGGCCCTCACCACTGGCTGGGGACACATCTGACCCAATGGGTGTGAGCAATTCTTGCTCAAAGGCCTTGGGGAAAGCAGAGGTCTCCCTAGTGTCTCCACCACAGGAGCACGAGGAGTCGTTGTCATCCTGGGAGGTGGCCAGCTCTGGGAAGGTGGTGTCCTTGCTGAGGGATGCATCCTTCCCTGGGGACTCCTGGCTTCCCATTCTTTCCACCTGCCCACCAGGGCCCCAGTATATTTCTGGCTTGGGAATATCTGGCCTTTTAGGGAAATAAAAAGATTAATCATTAATAGTGTTACTATAATAACCAATTCTACACTAATTAACATTCATTTGCAACTGAACTGGGTAAGATTTGTCAAATTACCTAATAAAATGGCATTCATTTTGTAAAACTTAGTGACACAGCAACAAACCAAAGACTGGTATATATATATATATATTATATATAAGAAATTGTTACATTACCTATACAAACACACACAAAATTTTTTTTGTCTTCCCCACAATTCGCATAAAGATTTCTTGCAATTCATGGAGGCTTGACTGAGGTGTGACTGGGTGTTTCAACAAGTTACAGGTATGGCTCTTGAGAGCTGGCCCCATCCACCACCTCCACCTCACATAATGCAGCAAATGAGAATGGTCATGGAGATGAAGATGAGGATAATTCTTGTATAGAAATAAGAACATTTGTTGAATCCATGGATGTGAAACTACGATTATATAGAGAATTAGGTAAATAGAAAAAAAGGTGATTGTATAACTGTTTGAATGGTTTATGTTTGGCTCTTAACTGACAAAAAAATACAAAGACTTTAGTTAATTTCTTTTTAGTTAAATGATTTGTCACATTTGAATTATACTCACTCTAAGCTTGTGTGTAGATATATTATTAAATTAGCAAAATGTGAGATCGAGATGCTTGTGTGGAATGCATTTGAGGTTAGTACTGAAAATATTTGCTAATAAACATGAAAAGTAGAAGTGTGGAAGAAAATAACCCGAATAAAAAAAATGAGGAAGAGATAATGAAGACAATGGAGGCTCATCAAAACCGAAGAGAATACTGAAAGATGACAAGAATTCTTTGTAAAACTTAAATGCTACTAGAAGGCAACAAAGGAGGAATATATGTACACTATTTGTAAATGATGTGTTAAAGAGGTCTCCCCTCCCCCCTCCCCCCCCCAAAAAAAAAGCAATACAGAGCATGGAAATGTGCGAGAGTGAGGACAGGACATTAGAAAGATTGAAGTGTGGAAGAAAATATTAAAAGCAAAAATTGATGGAGACATTCTGGTGAGTCTACCCCCTTAAAAGATTCTCAAGAAACAGTGCCAGACTTAGATGTGATCAGTGGAGCTTCAAACCACAGAATACATACAAAGACTCACTTGGATGAGTTCAGATTAAATGTGACTGAAAGCAGTGTAGCCCCGTAGCCCCAAACCACAAAATACTGTTAAGTCAGGGAAACTCACTTGGGCAAGTTAGTGTCCTTGACCCTCATGTGTGCAATGTCATAGTAGAGTGCTGCATTCACTACAAACTCCATGGGTGCAATGACTCCATAGCTCTCTGGTCCATGCTCAATCACCAGCGGGTCAGATACATTAGGGTCAAACATGACTGCATTTGGGGTGACTAAGAGGACCCCTGCCACCACACCCTGTAACACCAACAAAGATTAGCTATGACACGATACTCAATGCAGACTTCAACCCCCACACCCTGTAATATCATCACCCCACTACCACAGATTACCTCTGATGCAATTCCCTTAAAATAAGATGGCAATTAGAAGTGACTAGGATCGTCACCACCACACTTTGAAGCCACTGTCAACCCACCTGGCCATCTGTTATGTGCCGCACACTGATTTTGAGGAATTTTTCAAGACATTCTTTGTCAAGTGACTTTTCAACCTCAACGGAGTTGGCAGGTGTGCGTGGACAGGTGTTGGGAGATGCAGGGCTCCTCAGGTCCCCACGCTGGGTAGGCGACGGCGGCCGGATGTGGGTGAGGAGGTCTGAAAAATACAGAATTACTGTTGTCTGGAGGGAAACACATTGTATTTATTCATACAATCTTATAATGAATTAGTACTATTCTATCTGATATCAAGTAAGGGGGACCAGATACATCATGTCATTCTCTAGTGTGTAGAAGGCACAGGCAATTGGATGAGAAAGTTTCATATGGATCAAACAGATACAAGTTGCACAACAAAGAGGATATTAAAAAAAAAATTGTAGTACACAATATAAATTCATTAATGGTCCACATTACCTGTAGGGTTGCGAATGTCATCCTTTATGTTAGAAAAGTTGTTTAAAGTATATAGATACAACACCAAGAGATAATAATGTGGTACTGCTGCGGGTGTATGCAAATACTGAAGATTTTGAATTTAATATATCCATCACCTAAAGCTCCCAGCCTCAGTTGCTCAGTGCAACACAACTAACTCATTTAAAACAAACAACTGCATTAATATTCGCTACGTATACATAGTAAATCTTGGTGGCAGCTTGATGACTGTTTGATTAGGTTTAAAGGACAGACCACCTACGACTATGGGGACTCTGTGGTCTGAACATCTGAATATAACTATGTAAATCTGCTTGCAAGTCCTCTCACACTCACTATGTATTGCAATTAATGACAAAATATTTTGAACATACATTTTATCTAAACTATTTAGGTTTTCATTGCATTTCTTTATTTTAGTTATTTCACCATATAATATTTACTTTTTATACAAGCTGCCGTTCAGGGTTCGGTTATGTTACTTTAAATGCATTGCGAGGAGGATGCTGTGTTGTGAATGGAAAGTGATGAGGATGTGTATGTGTTCCTGCACACGCAATAAGTTTGCTATGTGTATTGTAGTCTTCAATATTATAATAACCCGCATCCGGCCTATCATAGACATTATTGTACTGCGTGGCTGCTATAATTTCTGCATGCATACGTAAAATCCTTATAACAACGCTTGGCATACGAATTCGAGTCCCATTGTCCCCCCATGAAACCAGCTGTCACACTCACCGTGGCCCACGCCCGTGTCCTGCGGGTCGTGGGGGCCGCTTGGCTTGTCGTCGAGGGTCGCTGTCGCCTTGTCGGGGACGGCGATCACCTGGCCGGGGTACACGAAACGCGTCACCAGCTTGTTCAGCTTCGTGAGCTCCGACGGCGTGGTGTCGAACCGCGCCGCGATGCTGGTGAGGGTGTCGCTGGCCGTCACCTGCGGGTAAGACATGGGTAGAAATGGTGTGTGTGTGCGTGTGTGTGTGTGTGTGTAGCCCATGGATACCCTGTGCTCAAGGAAAACACTGGTAATGTCTTCAGTCTGTTTCACTGTCTAAAATCTACACTTCTATAAATTGAACGTAAATAACAGTTGGGTGAGTAAACACAAATCACTGGGTATAAAAAGGGCAGATGAAGTAAAATGATCGAAAAAGATTATCAGCATTGGAGGTCATTAATAAAGAAGTAATTCGCAGAGACGAGTAACATTGCATATAAAATGATTACAAGACCAAGGGAGCCAACGCTTACACTACTGGCGATGGTGACCTTGTCCTCTCCTGGGTTGTAATAGGCCGAGGCGAGCGACGTGAGGTTGGCCAAGCCCACGCCGTCCACCAGGGAGCGAACATACGTGAGGGGCACCATTATAGTATCCAGGCCCCACGATGAACCCCGCCGACCCTCACTCCTTTCCTCCATGCCCTGTTCACTAGAGGCCTCTGTATTCATAGCCTGACTCACCGTCACCATCACGGCACTGCCCTTACGACCGTCCTCCTTCCTTACAGTCTCCCAGGGAAGTCACGAACATCAAAAATACTTGAATCCAACCACACAACGTTTAAAAAGATGCGGGCGTTTTTTTCTTCTTATTTAGTTATACGGGTCACTCTTACTGCCAGTTGTCAGCTAGCAAGCGTGTTTTCTCTGAACGCCGCGTATCGAGTGCTTGTCTTGGTGTCTCCTCTGATGTAAATATATTCTTACGCCACGTTTATCACCTGTAAGCATATAAATGTCACTGCCTGTACATGTGATGCCACGACACTGATGTCACTGTAACTTTTCCACCGTGGGTCATTTACAGCATGCGCTCAGCACCTGTATTAAAGCCAAACAGTATCACACTGCAGCGTGAAGATTACTGTGACCCTTGAACATCTAAAACCTGTCTCCCCAGCGTGCATCTCACCACTCTCTGCAATGCGTTAGGTGGTGTAACATTCATTTCCCATTCAAGAAGTGTCTTAAGTCAACAGGGAAATGAATGAAAGTTACACCACCAAAATGAATTTTACACCACCTAACGCAATGCAGGGAGTGGTGAGATACACGCTGGGGAGACAGGTTTTAGATGCTCAAGGGCCACAATAACCTTCACGTCTTGAATGTTCATTATGACTCGAGTGCCAATTAGCGGCCAATGAGGAAGGAATGCCGATGTTAGTGATGCAATACGAGGCACGTGCACTTTCCTTGGATTATCATGGAATTCTTAAAGTTGCTCATGTTAATGCAACTTTTCCTAGTCCTGCAAGACAGCGTGGAAACATTCGAGAAGGCGAGTCAAGGTCAGGGCGGCGAGTTTGACGGTTGCATCCCGATCCCCACAACCCCACCAGACTTTACTGCAAGCATCGCACAGCCCTCCTGCTAGACACACCGCCGGTAGGAAAAAAGAGGTAAAGGGGGATATCCGGCAAATTATAAAGAGGGGGTGTGAAACAAGAAACGGCAAAACGAGGAAGAGGAATCGAGGTGACGTTGAAAAGGAAATGTTGGAAAAAGTGAGGGGAAGAGTTGGAAAAGGAAGGGGAAAGGGCTAACGTGACTCTAAAGGGGAGTGCCATAAAAAGCATCTTGGGAAATAAGAAATAATGAAGGAAAGGGTACCTACGAACAGGGTGGGGAAGTAATTAATAGGCATCTACAGAACGAGGAAAAACAATAAGAAAAAATGAAGGAAAATGGTAGAAACGGTAAGGGGTACAGGAATAACAAGAATCGATAGGGAATGGGGAAAAAGGGAATATTTGGAAAATGAGGCCAAGTTTTAAAAAAGGTATGGGAAAAAAGATCAACAAGAATTTAGGGAATGAGGAAAAAAGGAAATACTGGGAAATGACTACGAAAACAGCCAAGGGAAGAACCAACGGAAATCTGCTGAACTTTTGGATTGTAACAGTTTGGAATGTGGATAATCTCCCCCGAATCCTCTCTGAGTTGATTGGCCAAGTGTTGGTGATCGAAACAATGGAAGTAACCAAACCAAAAACCAAAAACAAACAAACAAAATGTCGTAAGGAAATAGGCACATTTTTTTTCCCTGTGTGTCATTTATTCACCATGCTCTGATCACATGCTGAACTAGCGATCGCAGGCCAGTATTTTCGTTTGCTGCGCATCTCTGGATACGACTGAGACCTTACATCACATCCACACACACTCGGGCGGCGGGACACAACCCCTATCTGACACTTGGGGGCACAGAAGACTGCCCACTCGTCTTCACTCCGCCCGGAAATCGAACCTCGCAACTGTGAGGCGAGCGCGCTACTCACTGTGCACTTCACTATGGAGCTCCGTAGTGTGAGAGAGAGCAGTTTATTTAAACTGGTGGGTCATCCAAGAGCAGCACAGCCCATTATTATTGAGAGCAAGGGCGTGTCCACCGGAGTGAGGCGTTGTAACGAGTCACGTGACAACACAGGATGCTGCTGCCACAGGCCTCTCCGCCCCGCCCCCCCCGCCCCATCCCGGAGACGTGACTCTCGGGTGAAGGACGAACCAAGATTTGGGATTCATGTCAGCACTAGGAAGGGTAGAGTGCGTGGAGGCAGATTATCACCAGGTGTGCTAACATGAAGACTTTCCCTCTCTCTGTTTATTTTTAGTCTTACCTATTTGCATTTTTACAAGATTGGATCAAGCTTGTATGTTCTGTATCGTATCAAATTTTATCATAGAATTCCTCGTGTGTGTGTGTGTGTTTGTGTGTATGTGTGTGTCAGTACCCCCACCCTGACTGAGCTTGGAGTCCGTAAGTGGCGGATCACTGGGTACTGGTGAAACTACTCTCATCCACACACACTCGGGAAGCGGGACACAACCCCCGACTGACACCCGGTACCCATTCACTACTAGGTGGATAAGGGGCACGGATAAATGGAGTGCCCATTCGCCTCCACTCCGCCCGGGAATCAAACCTGGGACCTCTTGGTTATGAGGCGAGCGTGCTGCCACTTCACTGTGTGTGTGTGTGTGTGTGTGTGAGAGAGAGAGAGAGAGAGAGAGAGAGAGAGAGAGAGAGAGAGAGAGAGAGAGAGAATCATAACGAACGATTGAATGTGTAATATCGATCGGATACTGACTGGGCTGAGGCGTTTCTACACACACACACACACACTCTCTCTCTCTCTCTCTTACACACACACACCCTACTTATACTGCCCAAAGTCCTTTTATCGCTACTTTCAGATTTCAACCACCAACACTTAACTGATTAGCTCACAAGGCGGGAGGTGTGGGCGGGTCAGATGGTTCGAGCCCCAACGCACTTGCCAACACAAACAAACACACGCACAACACGCCTTCAGTACACGTTTGCCCCAAGGTGACATGTAACCATTTTCAAGGCCGTTGTCTTGTCGCATTTCAGGAATCACCGTCTTCGGAATTTTAAGATTTGTTTACGTTTTTCTTTTTTACTAATCTCTAATACGAGAGGCAATGCACTTCACGATGCCGCTGGGCCACTTGACAGCTCTGATAGTGAAGTCTAGAATGGTGCAACGACAACCTCAGCACAGGCGTTTAGCGTACTCGAGCAACTCTACATCGAAAACATTGATTGTTTATTGTTGCAGGTAAACAACAAGGGAGAAGGGAGGATGTCTGCACTTTCCATGTCACCAAACACGTCTTCGGCAACATTCTATGGCCCGTAGACAAATGATGAAACGCGTCAACACCAGGATTAGACAGAATGCGATTTTTTTCTCGGTCTGCGCGGTGGTGTTCCTCAGCAGGGTCCGCTTTCTCCCGCCGTTGTCGCCTGGAGCTTCTTCTCAACCTGCACGCGACTGTCACTACCTCGTAAGTATCGCCCTCAGCTCGTTTCCTCAAGCCACATCACTCTGCGGCCGAGGCAAGCTTCACCAGCACAACGTTCATCGCCCACTGATGCTGTGGAGTACGAGAACGGCAGTGCGCTGAACGTCACTGGTGCACTGGCGCCCGTGTTCCGAATGTCCTTGCCTTCCCCGCCCACCCGTTTCCACCTTCGTCGCCGCCTCCGCCCTCTGACATGACAGGGTGACAGCCTCCCAGCGGCCGTGGTTTCGTTTTGTGTCGTGCTGGGTCATTTCTAATCTTCAAGAGGATGATGCACTCCATAAAAAAAATCGTAAAAATAAACACTAACCGGTACTTGCCCCTAGAACAGGCCGGTCAACTGTTCCGAGTCTGCGCGTTGTAACGATACCTAGATGTACTAGCATGATTAATATCGTTCAATGCGTGTATCGGTCAAAGGATTTACTTGCATTATTAAGAAAACGCCAAAAGGTTATACACTAAGTGTGTCACAAATGCTCGTGTTCACCGCAGGAAAAGTTTCGCTGCGCTGCGCTGCAATAAGAGGTCACTTACAGCTGACTTCGATGTCTCCCGAAGTTATGTGATCAACGGCGACGGAAATATACTGATAACGAGAATCCTCGAGGCTGTGAGGTCATCTCGTCATGCACTGTTGTTAGCACTGGGTAGTATCCGTGCATGGCCAGTATGTTTATGGTGACAGTGACCCTGGCGTGGCCTCCTTCACCTGCCAGCCTTCCCCAGCAACAAACTTAGAACACACAACGTGACTGCACCGCTGGGCACACGCATCCCCATCAGCTGGATATTTTGTGTGTCGTCTCCATCCATACTGACAGATAGATAGATACAGATAGATTCAGTGACCATTCAACCCCACTAATACGGTGGTTATGCTGTCCCCATCCACCTCATGTCCTCCCGCCGCCTCTGCAGGGCCCAGGGAAGCCTCGGACACTTATCAATTTTTGTGACATTTAATTAATGAATTGTGTTAGAAAACGATTTTTTTTATCTAAGAAAACTATTTCGGATGAGAAATATTAACAAAAATCAACCGAAAATGTCACAAAAGTGTAATCGATTTAGTTATAAGATCGGATATTGAAAAAAATCGACTTAGCACAAAAACCTGACCTGATCGAGAAAAACGGGTGACATTTTCGGATTCAGCGGTGCAAATTTGTCCTAAATCAGTTGAAAAAAACTTAAAACTTTCCTTTTTTCTTTTTCTTAGTAACCCAGTGTAATATATCGACCCCCCTCAGCCACCACGCCACGGCCAGGAAAGACGTGAGAATTTCTGGAAAACTCATGATATATTACGGTCATTAAAAACGCATTAAATTGCTCTCCTCCAACCGGACTTAATTCCTTCTACATTAGTCATGAGGAAAAATACCATACTTCTGGACGGGACAGCCAGGGTGCGGGGAAGAAAGACATTACTGACGAGGACGAGGAGGAGAAGGAAGGAAGGAGGAGGAGGAGGAGGACCAAACGCTTTCTTGAGGATCGAGCTGAGAGGGGGGAGGGTTGCGGATGAGTACCCTGCCGACAAAGCACTTTTTATCTTGTCTTCAGAGTGAACGCTCACTGACCGAACACAACAATCACAGCTTCTTGTCCCTGACTACTGACACTAATCAAATATCAATGTCACTTCTTTTACTTTCTTTTTCTTTCGGGGCGAGACAGGTAAGCTGTCCGCACTTACACCACCGCATATATGCAAGTTTAGCACATCACCCAATTCTCTTCTTTTTTTTCTTTTTTATCTGCACAATATGATGTGTGTCTCGTAATGTCCGTATAATAATATTCAATCAGTTAATGGTTTCTCTTCCTGTTCTTTTTTTATCCAGCACACAGGACAGTGCTTTCCTCGCTCTTCTCCACAATGAACCTCCTCCGCTTAGAGCTGCGACACACTGGATCTGGGAGAGCTATATCGTACGCTGGCCTTCTAGTCACATGTCCCTTTCCCCTGATTAAGCACTCAAGTCTCACTCACTCGATGCTCTCCCTACAGGGCCTGCACCACTCTCTTCATCATCCAACTCTCGTCCTCCTCACGGTCAAAGTGCTCCACCGGTTTCAATACTCTCCACGCCGTTCCCTCCTCCTTTATCCACAATTCAACACCCGTCGTCTGTCTCATGCGAGCATCGGTTCATACTGAAATACACGAGATATACTCATATACATAGTCCGAGGGCGGGGGAGGAAGACTGCCGTGGTCGGAAATCGAATCGAGACCTAAGGTCTCTCTATAGGGTCTCTGGGTGTGTCCACTCAGCAGAAAACCGTTCTCGCGTTATTTCCCCAGGATCCACCCACGTCCTGAAGCCCCGCCCACAACATCGGTCGGTCTAATATTATGGCCGTGGTGGGTTACCGCGAGTGTTGACACACCCAGTTGGCTTCCAGTTCATTATGTGCCAATACCACGATCAAACTATTACATATAATTACAGTATGGCCGAGAATGTTACTGATGGTGTCTGCGTATCCAGTTAAAATCTCCAGACTTAGAATCTATAACTTGCTGTGTGCAAAAAGAAGACATTCAGATTGGAGCCATATACCCTTTTAGATTAAAAAAAAAAAAGTTTCAGCGATGAACTTGGTCAGACACGGCCAGCCGCGACCCACCAGCGTTAGCATTTCTCTGTATAAGAGGTGTACTCTGTTGTAATGTACCTGAAACACTGAAAAAGTCCGCCCGTCAAACTGTGGTCTTCAGATGTCCAACTCTTAGTCTGTGCCTCGCTGGGTGCAGCAGTTCCAGCAAATGTGGAACACACTCATTAACATTAACAAACCGGAGACAGCGCCCCGTCAAATTGGCAGTCTTTCAGACCTATGTATAGTCATATGAAACTGAGAACCTGCATAAGTTTGATACTCTACAAAGACTTCATTGTGTTTGATCTGCTGAGGATAGGTCATGTTATTTGGGTCTGTAAATTGGGTTTGGTTAAAATAGGTTTGCTTGGTTAGGATAAAAAGCTCATTGATAATTTTCATAACTAAGAATATCGCCACAGCAGCAGTCATCATTCTTAACTTCAAAAATTCTCTGGAAAACTGAGAAAAGAGCATTGATAATGCTCCAACCTCCCCATCCACAGTCTTGGGGTTGAGCAGGAGGATGGAGATCGCAAAATAGTCCCCAACAAATCAATTTCGTAACAATGATTTTCAGCAACTTTAATTTGCCAATGCGTCAGTTAACTCGCTAAGCAACAAGGTCGCCGCTTAGGCCTTTACTGTCTCCGGCTTAACAGAGGGACGCTAAGCAACTTATGGAAAATTTCCCAGGAGAGACGGCCTGAAAATTTTGTGGTCCCTGACATGACGGCGATGGCTAAAAAATATGAATTCTCTAAAAGAAAATCCCTCTGACCTCAAACTTTCCATGCACGAGAGAAAATTCAACAACACAGTTTGTGCCCCTGTTCGCGTCACCAGCAACTTGATATTCTGCAGCGAGGCAAAGGTGAATTAAATGAATAGAGGACAAAATGGACTACGGCAAGATCAACAATGCGTATGAATGCATTTCCTGCCGACTTTTGTACAAAGGGGCCATTAACATTGTGTCATACTAGATGGGAAGAAACAGGAAAATAGATTACACTGAGTAGGACAGGCGGCATGAATACTTGAAGAAAAAAAGCGCGTAACTAAAATGGAAAAAAAAAGTAAACAAGAAACTATTACAAGGTTGGGCATTATGAAAGGGGAAAGAAAAGACGAACAAATACTAGTGAGAGAAGAAAGGAGAGGAAGAAATAAAAGACGAAATTAGGGATGGGAAAGAGAGGGAAGGGAACGTGGAAGGGAGTAGAAAAAAAGAAGAGAAGATAAAGGAATAAACTAGATGGAGAGAGAATATACAAGAAGTGTGGGGAGAAGATGGGGAAGAGGGGGGAGGGGAGGTAAAAGGGAGAAGAAAGAAAAGATAGGGAAATAAAATAGAAAAAAAGAGAAGATACGAGAGGGGGAAGGGAACGTGGAAGGGAGAAGAAAAAGAAGAGAAGAAAAGGGAATGAAATAGAAAAAAAAAGATACAAGAGAGGGAAGGGAACGTGGAAGAGGGAGAAGAAAAGAAGAAGGAAGAGGAAAACAAAGGGAAGAAAAGGGAACAAAATAGAGAAAAAAAAAAGAGAAAAGATACGAGAAGAGTGTGGGAGGAGATAAGAGAACGGGACTATCTAGGGGGGTCGATGGAGGAGGGGGGGGAGGTAAAAGTGAGGGCGCGGGAGTGTAGGGGGGGGGGGGACCTACAGCACGTGTGAGACTTAGGAAAGGATCAATACCTGGCGTGACGTCACCACACAGGTAAACAAGCACTCTCAGCACCATCCCCCTCCCTCCCTCTCAAGCGGTGTGTTCCTGCCTCGACCCCCTTCGTTAACAGGTGGTCGGCAGGTAAATATTTGGCGGCCACCCACTCACGTGATGCCCCCCCCCCTGCCACACCTGTTCACCTCTTTTCTCAAGCAAGCCACGGATTAGAGAACACTTCAAGTTAAAGACGTGTTCATACCTGGTCTCCCGTGTTATTGATGGCCATTATTCCTCATTAGTCACCGGTAAGACACGTATTAGCCAGCACTGAAGGTTGATCAAGACGTTACCTGCCCTCCAGTGTTACTGATGGCCCTTATTACTTATTAGCCACCGGTAGGACACGCGTTAGCCACCACTGAAGGTTGTTAGACATGTTACTTGCTCTCCTGCGTCTCCGGTTGTCCTTATCCCTTCTTTTATTCAAATTTAGGTGATGCGCGCATTCGGCTACAAGTATTTTCTTTCTCTCTCTTTATATTTAACGTCAACACGTATTAACCAGCACTGAAGGTTGATAAGGACGTGTGTTATCTGCTTTCCTGCATGCCTAACCGATTGCCCCTTTTTTCCTTCTCATATTCAAATTTAGGTGATACGCGCATTCGGCTATATGTATTTTCTTCTTATTTCTTTATATTCAACTTCAACACGTATTAACCAGCACTGAAGGTTGATAAGGACGTGTGTTACCTACTTTCCTGCATGCCTCACTGATTGTCCCTTTTTTCCTTCTCATATGCAAATTTAGGTGATACGCGCATTCGGCTACATGTATTTTCTTCTTATTTCTTTTTATTCAACTTCAACACGTATTAACCAGCACTGAAGGTTGATAGGACGTGTGTTATCTGCTTTCCTGCATGCCTCACCGATTGTCCCTTTTTTCCTTCTCATATGCAAATTTAGTTGATACGCGCATTCGGCTACATGTATTTTCTATCTATCTCTTTATATTCGACTTCAAAACGTATAAACCAGCACTGTTACCTGCTTCCCTGCATGCCTCACCGATTGTCTCTTTTTTCCTTCTCATGTGCAAATTTTGGTGATACAGGTACTGGGCAGCACTGAAGGTTAATGAATTCATGTTACCTACATTCCAGTGTGACTCATATCCTTTTCCTCTTTCTTTACATGTAACTTTAACACGTATTGGGCGGCACTGAAGGTTAAGAAATTCATGTTACCTGCATTCCTGTGACTCATAATGCTCCTCCTCTTTCTTTGCATATAACTTCAACACGTATTAGGCAGCACTGAAGGTTAAGGAAGACATGTCGCCTCCTCCTCTGTACTACTCGTATCTTCTTGTTCTTCCTCCTTACCTTCAACTTCAGGTAATACACGCAATAGGCAGGACATGGTTCAAAGTCTCCCTTGCTCTCCTTTGTTACTGAGTAGTCCTTGTTCTTCATTATCCTCAGGTAAGACAAATATTTGACAGCACTGAGAGTTAAATACGACTCGCTTGCTCTCCTCTTTTCCATATGATTCTCCTTAGTCCTCATCATCCACCACAAAGGAGAGTAAATAAAAGACAGGAGAGGAGGAGCGGAGGAGACGAGGAGACGGGATTGTGGGAAGAGAAGTGAGATGAGGGGAAGGAGGAGGTGGAGGTAAAAATTGAATATGTGTCATCTACTCTCCTGTGTTACTCACCTGTCCTCGTTCCTCTTCGTCACCTGTTCTTAAATGTTACTCACGATTGATGACTCGATTTTACTTGATTTCTTTCCAGGTGTGTCTGTGCCAAGGTTCATTTTTCTCTCTTTCCTGGCATTATTTTTTTCTTTTCTTTCCTGGCATCCTTTTTCCTAGCATATACTTTCCTGGCATCCTTTTTCCTAGCATATACTTTCCTGGCATCCTTTTTCCTAGCATATACTTTCCTGGCATCCTTTTTCCAAGCATATACTTTCCTGGCATCCTTTTTCCTAGCATATACTTTCCTGGCATCCTTTTTCCTAGCATATACTTTCCTGGCATCCTTTTTCCTAGCATATACTTTTCTGGCATTATTTTTTCTTTTCTTTCATCCCTTTTCCTAGCATATACTTTTCTGGCATCAATCTTTTTTCCTTTCCGGCATCTCCTTTTTCTGGTATATATTTTCCTGGCATCTCCCTTCCTGGCATCTGTATTTTTGTGAGAACCTCCTTTTCCTGGAATTTACGTTAATTTTTTTCTTCTTTGCAACTATTCCAGGCTTTCTCTTTTTCTCTTGGCATCGTTTTTGGCAGCTTTCTTAATAAGGGAAAACATGTATCGGAGAACAATCTTTTCTGTTTTGTCTATATTGCCGCTTCTATTACTGTTTGCGTGTGGTTGAGTGGGTAACAGGGACATGGAGGGGGGGGGGGGGGATGGGGCTAGGAGGTGATATGGCAGTGCTGGAATTTTGGGCAGTTTTATAAGATACTTTCGCTTCTCACATCAACTATTTCTAAAGGTCAAAGAGGGGATCACTCGGGTCCTAATGAGTCTTTTTTTAGGTTCACGGTACAGAGGAAGAGTCACACTACCACCAGGGTCACAAAACTACGCCTGAAAGTGCCCAAAACTCCTAAGAAAGCCTTGTCAAATAAGTGTACTTGGGAGACGAAATGTTTTAAAATACGACCCTTGACTGGCGCTTCTTCTTACTTCCTGTGTGTGTATTTGACTGTCAAGAGGGGAGTGCTTATGTTGTGACGACTCTTGCATTCTATTTCAAGGGAGTGTTTGTTGAGGTAGTAGGAGCGAGGTAGTTGGGGAAGTGCTTATCCTGTGGTAGGTCTTCTATTGTATATTACTTCAGGGGGGGAGGTGATAGATACTAGGGAAGGCGGGGTCGTGGAGGAAGTGTTTATGTAATGGTGTGAACTTTCTCTTGCATCTTCGTTCTTGCGTGTGTCTGATGAGGTAGCAAGGGCAGGGTCGTGGGGGGAGTGTTTATGCAATGGTGTGAATTTTCTCTTGCATCTAAATTATTTCTTGCGTGTGTCTGATGAGGTAGCAAGGGCAGGGTCGTGGGGGGAAGTGTTAATGCCGTGGTGTGAATGTTCTCGTTTATTTTTATTTTTTTTATTTTTACAGCAAAGGAGACAGCACAAGGGCACACAAAAAAGGAAACGATAAAAAAAGCCCGCTACTATCTATTTCCTTGCGTGTTTGATGAGGTGGAGGGTTGTGGAGGGGAGGGAGTGTTTGTGCTGTGGTGTGAATCTCCTCTTGCATTTCCTTGCTTGCCTGTGTCTGATGAAGCACAGCGGAGGAGGCAGAAGGAGAGGAGACAGCACAAAGCAAAAGGTGTCACGTTTAACAGTTGAACACGCAAGGAACGGCAAGCAAATGCGGGTGGAGGGTTGTGAGGGGAGTGTTTATGCTGTGGTGTGAATCTCCTCTTGCATCTCCTTTCTTGCCTGTGTCTGATGAAGCACAACGGAGGAGGCAGAAGGAGAGGAGACAGCACAAAGCAGCAGGTGTCACGTTTAACAGTTGAGCACGCAAGGAACGGCAAACAAATGCGCCGTCTCACTTCCTTTGTCTCAGTGTTCGCTATCAAGAGGGTTTCTGAGTAGACACAAGTCGATCGGAAGCTGAAATAGTGATGCAGTATCCAAACCTTTCTTGCTCTCGCTACACACACACACACACACACACGCATGAAGGCTTAGATTCCGTTTACATCCTCATTTTGTTCTGCTTATTCTTGATCCTTTGTTTCTTCGCCTTAACTGCCTAGTCGCATTATGAAGACTATACTGAACACACACACACACACACACACACACACACACACACACACACACACACACACAGGTGGTATTAACGTATCGCCACCCCCTTGCACCCTTCTCCTTTCCACAGACAATACGAGTGGATAATAAATGGCTAAAACAACAACGCCAAGAGAGAGGTGAGGAGGGTAAGAGGACCGAGGAGGAGGAGGAGGTGAGAGGCGCCGTGAAGCAGCCGATACATCACTCTTCCTCACGCTGATGCATCACTTCACAGGGCCCATGGCTGTTCTATATGCTAATCCGTCATTCTCCCTCGCGGTAATTACACGAGAGAGAGAGAGAGAGAGAGAGAGAGAGAGAGAGAGAGAGAGAGAGAGTAAACAGGTGGGCCTTACCGTATAGGTCATGGTGGGAACGGGTGGCTGAGTCGTCTTGGTGACCATCTTCCTCTCAGGGGGCGCGATGTTCTCCTTGCTGCCCTCCACCGGCTCTGCAACACGACAACCATGTCAGCACCCACACAGACAGAGAAAAGAAGTGTCGGCAGATAAGCACCGCATCACTATACCACACTCCGGCCACAAAGGGGTCAGGTAAAGATATGTTTTGTTATACGTCAGCAAAACGTATTCGGACAACAAAGGGCAAGTGGAAAAGATTTGTCTATTACTCACTGTGGTAAATTCTTGGAACAATGGGCAGGGTCAAGGAAAATTTGTGGACGTCACTATAAAAGAAATCTTGCAACAAAGGAAACAGCTTAAGATATATATACCAGTTACTATGACAAGTTCTGGCAGCAAAGGGAACAAGTAGGGAACAGTTTTGTGTCACTATAACAAAACACAAAAAAAAAAAGAAATAAAAAAAAAAAAAAAAAAATAAAAAAACAGGCAAGGAAGGAAGGATTTTTTTTTTTTACTTTTATATTATATTTCAGGCAAGAAGGGAAAAAAATTTTGGTATATCTCTCTGCAAACAGGAGAAGATAAGAAAAAGATTATACTATGTTACGATTACACTCTTTTTGCAACAAGGGGAACAGCGAAGGATTTTTTGGTAGGTTACTAATATTTTCTGCATCAAGGGAAGGAAAAATTTTGGTCACTAATATCTTCTTGCAACAAAGGGAGAAGATAAGAAAGATTTGTATACTGGTTACGATTACACTCTTTTTTGCAACAAGGGGAACAGCGAAGGATTTTTTGGTAGGTTATTAATATTTTCTGCAACAAGGGGAGGAAAATATTTGGTCACTAACATCTTCTTGCAACAAAGGGAGAAGATAAGAAAGATTTGTATACTGGTTACTATTGCATTCTTTTTGCTACATGGGGAACAGGGAAGGATGCTTTTGTAGGTCTCCCATATCTTGCAACAAAGGAGGGGAACAGTTTGGACACGTATATCCTCATGTAGCGAAGGGAAAAGATTAGAAAGATTTGTATATACTAGTCACGATAACACATTCTTATTTGTATATATTAGTCACGATAACACGTTCTCTTTTGTGTTTACTATATCTAAGTGTACCTCCCATCAACTCCGGCTTCCGTTGAGGGGTGTGAGTGGAGCGCAAGTGGGCAGCATGAACTAAGCATACAGGAAAAGTCATTAAACAGAAAGAAAAGTAAAGAAATAAAAATATAAATAAAGAAACAAATGTGGAGAAAAAAAGAAAAGAAAAAGAAAAACGTAACACGCTGTCAAGAAAAGTCTCTATGTAGAAAAAAGTAAAGAAATAAAGACAAATAAAGGAAACGAAGATGTAACAAAGAAAAAAAAAAAAAAAAGAAAAAAAAAAAAAAAATAAGCTCGCAACTCGCTGTCCTTGATCGCGCTCCAATGCCGCTGGTTATTTTCTTTTTAACATATTTTTTTTAGTCTTCTTTTTCCTCATTTTGCTTTACTTATTTCTCCTTTTCCTTCGTCTTTTTCCCTTTCTCTCTATATATTTATTTTTCTTTCTCTTTTTTTCTTCCTCGTCTTTTTCCCTTTCTCTCTATATGTTAATAAAAAAATGTATATACTGACCACCTCGACAGAATCAGTATTGAGAGCACCAACATATACAACAAAGAAACAAACATAGCAACCTCGAACCTCTCCTTCCCCTCCTTCCCCCTTTTGGCAGCCCTCACCCACCCCATTCCCGACCTCGTGCAGAGTGAAGATACGCTAAGGATGCCGCATAAAAGGCTCATAACTCAATTTAACCGCTTAAAACTTTACCGACGTGTTTATCTGTCGCAGGCCTCGGTGTCTCCCCTAATTCGGTTACCAGTACGAGGTCAGACTGTGGATCTTTTTTCGGTAACACTGAAAGGAGACAAAACAGGAACCCGATTCATCCGCTTCAGACACCACTGCATTGCTTACTTACAGGGTCAGGGTGTCAAAAATAACACACACACACACAGACACACACACACACACACGTAGGTTATATTTCTAGGAGCACCATCCTGTCTTCCTTATTTAGCTCATGATCTCCTTATACCATAAAACACACACACACACACACACATATAGCGCCTCCTCACCCAGTCGGAATGCAGAAGTCTTTGTACTGACAAGGCGCGCAGCATCTTGAAGAGGGCGAGGTGTGTCGTACGGACAATGATGATGAGGAAGTACCCTGGCACGGCGGCGGCGGCGACGGCGGCACACGGCGGGGCGGTGGGCGGGGCATTAGTAACCAGGAGGCGACGGGGCGGCCATACGTGCATAAAAACACCGCTATCAGCATGCACGGGACATATAACTGACCACTGCCTCGACAAAGGGGAGGGCTCTGACCGCGGCCAGCACAACGCAAATGTTAGTTTATATAATAACACCCCAAGGTTCTCGTTCCTGTGTGCTCTGATGCTGGACACTTGTATGTAATGTTAGACTTGGCAACAATAAATTACTCATGTGGCTGTGATGTTACAGTTGGATAAATAGACGATGATGTTTTCTTAATGATTGCCGCGTGATAAACATAGATATACTAGTTTTTATAATAAGACTCTCAGTTACTTAAGTATGCGCAGCCTGATGTGGGCAAGAATATGGATTAAGGTTTCCAAAAATAGCATCAATTACTCATGCTTATGTAATCTGCCGTGCATGGCTTCAAAGATTAATGTACCCTCGTATAAAAACGTCACGTGACCTTCATCTCTAGGCGTGAAGGGAGGTAGGTAACAGCTACACTAGACGCGGTAACCTGAGCCAGCTGACCCGTCCCTCCCACTGCCCTCCAGCTCCCCTCATGCCCGGCCCTGCTCAGCGACCCTCCAGCCCTGTCCCCTCTCACCCCGTCGCCAGGGAGAGGCAGGGCGGCAGAGACACAGTACACGGCATGAACCCTGAGCAGCCAAGTCCGTCACACACCACGTGAGTTTAACAGTCCGATCCGCCCATGACTACAGCTGTTACCACCTCTGTTGCTGCTACTACTACTACTACTACTACTACTACTACTACCAATTACAACAACCACAACATTAAGTAGTTTTGTTTTAGTCCATTTATAGTGTTTTAGAAGCTCTGTGTCATGGAATTAGAGGTGTGAATTTTCGGGGATACAAGTATATTTGACCTTTTCTTCTTTTAATGAAGCTTAATTTTCTCTTGTAAATGTGGAACGGAACACCGATTATATTATATTAAATTATATTAAATAATGAATAACTAAGCAGAATTATAAATATGCAGGGTGTATTTTCTAGTCCATGTGGATGATGATTATTGGGGCGTTTTTCTTAATTGGCGCCGCAACTGCAAGGTCATGTGGCGCCGAAGTCCATGTGAAAGAATGTTAAAAGGAAGGAAAAGAGAAAACGCTGCGCTGTGCTCGTAAGGGATTTCGGCTCGTGTTACCGCGTCAATTATATGTGATGTAAAGTTTCTCCGCGGCACTGCGAGAAAAACAACAACAAAAAGATAAGAAAAACGATGATAAGCCATGGTGTGGAAAGTTTCCCTCCGGTATAGTAAAAAAAAATAATAATAATGCTGATATGCCGGTGCGTGTAAACTTTCCCTTAAGCAGCAATGGCAAGAAAAAGAAAGAAAAAAATAAAGAAAAAAGAATAGAGAAAAAAGTCTTCGGGAAAACACTAAAATGAAGAGGCTTTGACGTTGGAGGCGGAGCAGGAAAAAATAGACGCAGGAGAGAATAAAAATGACACAGGTAGGACAGGTAACAGGTGTGGCCAGGTGACTCAATTAGGCTCAGTTACAGAATCTTTACCTCCTCTTTTCCCTCGTCTATCTCTTCCTCGGTGTTCTCTTCTCCCCCCCCTCCTCTCTCTCTCTCTCTCTCTCCAAGTTACACTACCTCTTCCATCTTTCCCTTCTCCTTCTCCTCTTGTTACAGAATCTCTATCCATTATTTCCCTTCTTCTTCTTCTTCTTCTTCTTCTTCTTCTTCTTCTTCTTCTTCTCCTCCTCCTCCTCTTTTTTTCACCTGTTACTCCTATTCCATCTTTCCCTTCTCCTCTTGTTACAGAATCTCTACCTCCTCTTCTTCCCTTTCCTTCTCTTCCTCCTCCTCCTCCACGTCGTTCTCTTCCTCCTCCTTCTCCTCGTTTTTTTTCACTCGTTATTCCCCCCCTCTCTCTCTCTCTCTCTCTCTCTCTCTCTCTCTCTCTCTCTCTCTCTCTCTCTCTCTCAATCCCACAAATACATTATCAATTATATATATTTTCACTTCACCAAACCACGCCGCCCCCTCTCCCCCTACCTCACCCCCATAAAAAAAGCCAGAGACGAGAAAAAAAAATGGAAGCGAGATTTTGTTTTCCATCTCACCTTCCGCCGTTCCAATTACTCCGGAAACCTGTCGAGAAGAAATCCGAGGAGTTAATTACAGGCAGGTAGAAGTTTCCACCTGCAACCGAAACCACCAGCGAGCGAGGGGAAGATAGATATAGTAGTAGTAGTAGTAGTAGTAGTAGTAGTAGTAGTAGTAGTAGTGGTGGTGGGCCAATTAAGGGCTGTACATTATCTAAAATCACTGTTTGTTTTTAATCACGTGAGGAAGGAGAGCGTGTCCAATAACTCTCTCTCTCTCTCTCTCTCTCTCTCTCTCTCTCTCTCTCTCTCTCTGTTACACCGTTGTTATGATGTGGCGTTACTAAGTGCGACCAGTTATTTATGTTATGTTCACCTCCGGATGCGTGACTGTGACTGTGTGTGTGTGTGTGTGTGTGTGTGTGTGTGTACCCGAATCATATGACGTATGCAAATAACACTTACGAGTATTTTGTGTCATTTTGTGTATCTATCCACTAAGTCATATGTGTTTTTTTTTTTATTCCTATCTTCAAATAAATAAATGATAAAAAAAAACGTCAGTCATGTTTTCCTGACTCATGAAAAGGAAAACACGGAGAAAGTATGAAAGAGAAAGCCAATTTTAATCTCTTGATGCTGACAGACTAGGGGTGAAATTCTCTCTCTCTCTCTCTCTCTCTCTCTCTCTCTCTCTCTCTCTCTCTCTCTCTCTCTCTCTCTCTCTCTCTCTCTCTCTCTGTCAGTCATGTTTTCCTCACTCATGAAAAGAAAAAACACCGAGAGAGTATGAAAGGGAAAGCCAATTTTAATCTCTTGATGCTGACAGACTAGGGGTGAAATTCTCTCTCTCTCTCTCTCTCTCTCTCTCTCTCTCTCTCTCTCTCTCTCAGTCATGTTTTCCTTACCCATGAAAAGAAAAAAACACCGAGAGTATGAAAGGGAAAGCCAATTTTAATCTCTTGATGCTGACAGACTTGGGGTGAAATTCTCTCTCTCTCTCTCTCTCTCTCTCTCTCTCTCTCTCTCTCTCTCTCTCTCTCTCTCTCTCTCTGACACATGTACAACCATCAGTTTCCATTATTTCCACGGTCAGAGTTTTCGGTCGCTTTGTTTTATGGTCATCGTCGAAATGTGAGTGTCGGTGAATAAAACTTTTCTTATTAAACAGCGGCTAGGGGGACGGGGCGGGGGGGGACACACACACACACACACAAATACAATGACAACAAAACCAGCAGGCCACGGCGCGCACCTCGGCGTATTGTGTGAGGAGAAAGCAGAAGCAGAACAATTAGAGAAGAGGGGCGGGAGGAAGGGGGGGGGGGGGGGTGGAGGGTGGAGGGAGTTTTTCATATTTTTATTATTACCATTATCATTATTATTATTATTTTTTTTTTTTTTACCTTCCCATCCTCACCACCACCACCACTACTACTACTGCTACTACTGTTTTTTACGACCATCATCACTACCCCTACCACTATTAATACTATCCTTTTTTTATGGTAGATAGTATAAGGAATAAAAACTCGCAACACGACATTCCCGTACAAAGAGAAGGCAGAAGATTCCAAAAAAAAAATATGATGAGGGAAATACAGACGAAGGAAGACTGTTTCAGAGTTTACAGGTCGTGTCTTATATAAAAGAAGATATTGGTTAACTCTTGCATAAGGAAGTTGGACAGCATAGGGATGAGCATGAGTAACTCTGTGAAGGGAGACCGCGGATGAAGTGGAGACATACAGGTAACATAAAACAACAACAACAGCAATAGCAAAAAAGGAAAGAGCAAGGAAAGTAATACTGCAGCGGGTTTTAAGGATTTGAGGAGGAGGGGAAGTTGACAAGACGAAATGGAGGGTGGTGATGGGTCTGCCGCTTATCATCACCACACTATCACCGCCTCCCAGCAACTGTTACCATCACCGCCGCCACTTAGCAACTCCAGCATCAAGACTCATCACCACTGCATGCTTGACTCCTTCACGTGCCTGGTGGTGGTGGTGGTTGGTGGTGAAGGCAGTTGTCAGTTGGTTACAGTATCATCGTCATCATCACCACTACCACCACCACCATCACGTTGTTTGTTCCTCCGGTGTTTAATTCACTCTGAGATTGATATTACCACTCACCCACTTTGTTTACTTATCACTATCATCACCATCACCTTCATCACCACCACCCTCACCATCCCTATCCACCACAACCTTCACCAGACTCACACCCATGTCACAATTTCTTTCCCCCGTTCATACAACTCCCACCATCATCACCACCACCACCCTCACCATCCCTACCCACCACAACCTTCACCAACCTCACCCTCATCATCATTTCTGTCCCCCATTCATACAACCCCCGTCATCACCATCACTACTCGCACATCCTCACAATCTTTCATCACCGTCACTATCAACATCCTCAACTGACCCACGTCCATCTCACTATTTTTCCGCCTTCACCATCACTGCTTCCCACACCGCCATTATATTCCTATCATCACCATTTCCTGTGTACACCTTCACCACAGCACCATCACTTCACCCAATCAGACCTCTCAACACACACACACACACACACACACACACACACACACACTTTCACATTCTACTACCAAACACCGCACTCACTGTTTCCTCACTTTCCTATCACACATAAACATCATCACTTCCTTAAACTCTCTCTCTCTCTCCTGTTCCACTATACTTTCCCTTCTTACCTATACGGACAGCAAAGAGATACTGAGGTCAGAGGGAAGAAAAAGAGAAAATGAAGGGGATTTGAGGGGGGGCTTAAGGGAAGGCGGTACGAGTCACATGGAAGGAAAGAATGGGAGGAGGAGGAGGGGGAAGAGGAGGAGGAGGAGGAGGAAGAGGAGAGGAAAAGACTTCGCTCCTTTGAGACTGACACGATCTGGTGGCAACAAAGACACACATGACTCTCTCTCTCTCTCTCTCTCTCTCTCTCTCTCTCTCTCTCTCCATGTTCTAGGGTGGTGATAAGGGGGCTCCTAATCATCATAATTCTGTCCTTAATAATAATAAAGATAAGAGATAAGATTGTGACAGGCCAGGCTCATTTAGAGAGAGAGAGAGAGAGAGAGAGAGTCATACTTTCTCCTCTTTTATATATTATTACACATTGCCTTTTTCTCTTCAGTAATGGCTTTTTCTTTATCGTGGTCAGCTGTTTATTGTCTTCGTGGTGGAGTGGTTGACACGTCTAACTACAAATTCACGGGTTCGATTCCACCCAGCATACCCACAACCCAATCTGCTGTTAGCTTCCTCTTTCTGTTTGGTCGAAAAATGTGTACTTGGGGAAACCTGGGGAAGGGAAACTGTGCTAACCCGGATGTCACACCCGTCTACGGGGTAATGGGTTTATAGTACAGGCTCAAGGGATAAAGATAAGGGTTGCATAAGGGAAACAGAATCACCATCACCTTTATCAACATGCCACAATCTTTACCAACCTTACACCCATGTCACCATTTCTTTCCCCCATATATACAACCTCCATCACCATTTCCCATCATCACTGACTACTCACATCTCCTCAAAATCTTTCATCACCATCACTATCATCATCCTCTCACTATTTTCCATCACCATCACACACAGCTTATGGCCCCCTCAACTTATTGTCTCAGTTTATCGCAGTCTCCCTCTTAATGGTAGAGAATGGCTCATCTAGACTCCCATTTTCTTCCATCGACCTCGGCCCCAACGCGATGACCTTGCAGGGGGGGAAGGGAACTTGCCCCCCTCTTTCAATTCCCTTCCATCATTTCCAGTGTTTTCCTCTCTCTTTCCCTTTCCTCTTCCTCTCTTCGTCCTATCACCTCCCCTTATCTCCTCTTTTTACCTCCATTTCTCTTTTCCTTTATTTTCTGGTTGTCATATCTTCCTCGTTCTCTCCTCCTTATCAGTTTCTACTTGTTATTTTTTTCCTTTTCCTCTTCTTCCTTCCTATTAGTTTCTGCTTCCTTCCTTTCCTGCTTTCCTATTGTTTTCTCTACTCCTTTATCTCTCTCTCTCTCTCTCTCTCTCTCTCTCTCTCTCTCTCTCTCTCTCTCTCTCTCTCTCTCTCTCCTGGCTCCTTTTCACTCCCTTTCTCTGTTTTCTTCCTCCTCTTTTTTTTTCCATTCTCCCTTCTTTCAAATTTCTCTCTCTCTCTCTCTCTCTCTCTCTCGTCTTCTTCTCTTCGTCTTCTGCTCACTCTTATTTCCCCTCTTCGTTTCCCTTTTTATATTCCTTTCTATTCCTTTATTTCTCCCTTTCCTCTACCTCCTTTCCCTGTCTCTTTTTCTCTGTCTCTCCTCCTCTCTTTCCCCTTTTCCTATCATTCATCTTTCTCCTTTCTCCTCCTCGTCCTCTCCTTCGCTTACCACCTCCACTTTCCCCTCCTTCTTTCATGTATCTCTTTCATCCCTCTTTGCACTTCTTTTCAACCTTTCTCTTACCCCTATTCCTCTCATTATCTTGCCTTCTCCCCTTTCTCCTTTCCCCTCCTGACCTCATTATCTTCCCCTCTCTCCCCTTCCTTCTCATGTTTCGTTCCCTTCCCAGTTGTTAGTAGTCCATGTTCCCTTCTTTACCCTTCCCTTCTTTCGGGTTCCAATATTCTTTTCCCTTCCTCATCGCCTTTCCCCTCCTGACCTCATTACCTTCCCTTCTCTCCTCTTCCTCCTCATCTTTCGTTTCCTTCCCAGTTGTTAAGTCATCTACGTTCCCTTCTTTACCCTTTCTTTCCTCCCCTTCTTTCTCTTCTTTCGCCTTTCAGTTTCACATTTTCTTGCCCCTTCCCCTCCCTTCCTCTCTCCGATTCGGTATATACCTGTTACGGATTTTCCTTCACTCCTTCCTTCCTCCTCTTTACCTCCCCATCTCTATCTCCACTCCCTTTCCTTGCACAATAACACGGGTTGTCATGTTAATCCCCCACGCAGCGACTCCAAGATATAAATCCATCCCTGAGGTTCCATTAAGTCGGCCGCGGCTTCATCAGCAAACACCATTTCTGTAAGCACTGTGCCATTTTCCGTGAGCAAAGGCTGCCACGCGGGGCTTTAGGCCACGCTCACGGTAATGCACAGGAAAACGACGTCTGCTGATTGAAACGTTTCCCTTTTGTATATAATGTCCTTTGAGTGACTGGTCCTTTGCTTGCGTCAGAAACGAGGGAAACGAGGTCACCTGTTCCGAAAGAGGGGAGAGTGGGGAAGGGAGAGAGAGGGGACGAGACGAGGAGACAGGCAGTGCACGGGAGGGAGGGAGAGGAAGGAGGGGAGGGAAAAAAGGAATGATTGTCTGGTGAAGAGATGTGAAGAGGCGGAGGGCAAAGGAAGGGAGGGGGTGGCAGGGGGGAGGGAAGGAGGAGGAACTGGTGTAAGAAAGGAGGGATGGAATGGCTGTCGAGTAAAAAGGAAGAGTGGAGAGAGATGGCGGACTGGAAAAGGAGGGAAGTGGGAGAAAAAGAAAACGAGGGAGTGAAAAAACATTAATAAAGTAAAGGAAGGAGGGAGAGAAAGGCGCTGGAAGGGAGGGAGGAGGGAGGGAAGGAGTAGGAAGAAAAAAAAAAAAAATAAGAAGGAAGGTGTTGAAGAGGTACACGTCTTTAACGAAGAGTTGAAGACGTCAATAAAATGTTAGAAATGGTGGGTTTTCCTTTCCTTTCCCTCCTGCCTTCTTCTACCCTTTCCTTCCTGCTCTCATTTTCTTCTCTTCTTTCCCTTTTTTTTTTTTCTCTTTTCCATTCTTTCTCCTTTCTTTTCTTTCTTTTTACTTTTCTTCTCTTCTTTTCTCTACCTTCTCTTTTTTTCTTTTCTTCTCTTCTTCTTCCCCTTTCACCCTCTAATTTTCTTCCCTTCACCCCTCTACCCTCTAATTTCCTTCCCTTTGTCCCCTCTCCCCTCTATCTTGTTTCATCCTTTCCCTTCCTTTAATCATCCTCCCCTTCCTCTCCATTTTTAACCCTCTCTTTGCCTCCCCTATTTCCCCTCTTTCCTTTCCTTCACTTTTCCCTCCCCCTCCCCTTTTTTTACTATCTCCTCCTCTCTCTCCGCTGTTCTTTGATTTACTTATTGCATGCGTTCTCTCTTTCATCCTCCTTTCCTTCACTCCCTCTCTCCTTCTCTATCTTTCCTCCCTTCTCCTCTTTCCTTTCCTTCCCTTTTTATACTATCTCTTCCTCTCTCTCCGTTGTTCTTTGATCCACTTATTGCATATGTTCTCCCTCTTTCATCCTCCTTCCCTCTACTCCCTCTCTCCCTATCTTCCCTTCTCTATCTCTCCTCCCTTCCCTCCCTTTCTCAGTGGCTTCAACATGCGACGGTGTTTACAAGCAGCACCTCAGTAATGGGTTAGTCAATAGTGTGTTGATGTATTGCCTGAGGAAGGAATGGGTACGTTATCCCGTTGAAGGTGAATAGTGGTCGTGGTGGTGGTGGTGGTGATGAAGAGCAGAGGTGATGAGATGGTGGGTATAGCCTTGAGGTATTTTTTGGAAGAGGTGCGGTAAGTTAGATGCGGTGGTGGTGATAAGTGGCGATAAGGAAAGGCGTGGGAGTGGCTTGGTGATGCCGGATAAGGTGTAGAGAGAGGTGGTGGTGGTGGTGGTGGTGGTGTGGCCCTGGTGATCGCGGGGGTGAATTCATTATAACGGTAATGTGATGGTGGTGGTGGATATGGTGGCCTGATAGTGGAGAAGGAAGTGGAGAGATAAACTGTGGCTGATAGTGATGCTGATGGAGGAGTAAGAAGAAGAAAACAATAATAATAATAATAATAATAATAATAATAATAATAATAATGAGGAAAAAAGAAAAGGAGAGAAAGAGGAGAGAGATATTATTATTACTATCATTATCACCATTATTATTATTGTTACTATGATCATTGCTGTTGCTGCTGATGATGGGTGATGTACGTGGTGGTGGTTCTGATATACTATTCTTGTTATTGTTGGTGGTAGTGCTAGCAGGGTGTTAATGTTTTTGTTTGTTGTGTTTTTGTTTGTTTGTTGTTGTTGTTGTTGGTGGTGGTGGTGATGGTGGTAGTAATAGTGGTGGTAGTGGTGTTGGTCGTAGCTAAGTGTTACGTGCAACAAGTGCCTCAGGTAGGATCACGTGACTGCAGGGCCTCGAGTTACCTGCTGAACGACGTAGTATAAGCGACGCCACGCCTGTCTCTCTCTCTCTCTCTCTCTCTCTCTCTCTCTCTCTCTCTCTCTCTCTCCAATCTCCTCTTCACCGTAATCGCTGTCATTATCTTCTTTCATCTGTTTCGTTTCCTCTTTAATTGATTCCTTAACTTGTTTCGTTAATTTGATTTTGAGCTCATTATACTTGCTGAGTTTTCTTCTCTCTCTCTCTCTCGTGAAGGTGAATGCAACAAAGTGACATGCTGTGAGGTGACCTACATTGTGTGTGTGTGTGTGTGTGTTCAGACAAAGCCTCGTAAACGTTTCTTCTCGTGTCATTCATAAATATGGAATCCTGTCCCTGCCGAAATTGTTGAGGCAAATTCTCTTTCCCATTTCACTTAACTCTAAATAACCTCCATGTTACTGTTCACCCGACATACCGCACTATTCTCCATCACTAATGCTCGTACATTGATAGTACTAGAAAAAAAAAATCTAACACTACAATTCTCCCTGACCACGTATTTTGTCACAATCAGTCGGTCAGCTTTTACTTTATAATATTTACCCAAATATTAATAAGACGGAATATCATCAGTATTGAGTTGCTCGCTTGCCCAGTGACCCATGTGCTTTTGAGTACAGTAGCACTATCAGGTGTGTGTGTGTGTGTGTGTGTGTGTAGCGGACATAGAGAACAGACTGCCTGAAGACTTCCTGCGCCCCTTCCCCCCCTCAACCTCATTCCTTCAGCCCCCCTCCCCCGACCCCTTCATCCGTCCCTATCTTCACTACTCCTCCAACATACTCTACCCTCACCACCACCACCACCACTACAATATACAGCCCCCACCATCACTTCCACCAAAACATCCTTCACGCCGCCACCGCCATCAACCCATCCCTTTCTCCGCCGCCACCACCATCTCATCCAGCGCTCCCTGCATCTGACAGCCCCGTTCTCGCCCGCCTCTCTCTCACACACACACACACACACACACACGCACAGCTTGATTAATGCCTGGAGCCTTCTCTCATTATGCCTCCTCCTGACTCATGGCATCCAACCGCTTGATTTAATTAATGAGGTTCGTTTAATTTCGTCCCTTTGTCTTATATTTACTCGTATTTACACATTTACCGCACATCGCCGTCTATCTGCGTCTCTTGGTTGCTCAAGATTCCTGTATGCGGGCTGAAGGAACGTGATGGCGCTCCTGGTAAGCTTGTTAACGTGTGTGTGTATGTGTGTGTGTGTGTGTGTGTTATGTCATTATAGGATAAGGTGCAGATGAGGTAATCATTTTGATAAACACATTCTGACCAATAAATTTACTGAAAACGAGTAGTACAATTTATAGTTGCTAACGGATGATATTAATTACACACTCATCGAAAGATTAATGCTATATATGTTTCGTTATGTTCGTGAAATTCTTTTGCCGCAAGGATAAGTAAGAGATTAGTAATTATCGGGTGCGTGCAAATAGTAAATGCATATTTGAGACGATTTACTTTACGTAGCCGCTGAATATAATTGCTTTATTGACGAGGAAAGCGATTTTTTCGGTGGTGAAAATTTATTTGACGACACTAAAGAATGTGGAATTTGTGCTAAGGTGTCGATGAAAACCTAAATTATTGGACGTATACACCAATAACCGATATAATTTCTCAGAACGAGTGAAGGCGGACTGGCGCCTCGTGCAATAATCGAAAGTTTGCGTGACGGTGGAGGAAGAGGAGACAGCGGCGGCGGCGGTGGTGGCGTCGACCCGAGGCGAGGAAACCGCTAGAATCACCACAGACATGTCACTTTCACTCATGTTCTGTGGCGCATGGAAAAGGACGCCCCCTACGACCTGCCTCAGCCTGTCCCTGTGTGTGTGTCTGTGTGTGTATGTGTGTGTGTAACAATGGGGAATAAACAGGTGTCATGGAGATATGGGGGGGGGGGGGAGGGGAGGGAAGAGAAGGCATTGACCGGATACATCTGCAGCTTGAGCCGTCACTGCCACGACACTCACGTTACCCAGTGTCTGCCTGGCCGGGGCTGGCGGGTCCTGGGGCGGCGGTAGTGGCGACACTTGGGAACACACCAACTGCACCACAGCTTTATCACTGCACCACCGCCGCTACACACCACACCACCACCACTCCGTCTACTCCACACAAGACCAGGGACCTGCACCGCCACACACACGGCCCACCATCGCCTCCAAGCACACGGAACACACACACACACACACTGACGTCCACCACGGCAGCTGTAAACACAAGTCAACAAGGAGGCGGAGAAAAGACTGCCTGGCAACGCTCCACTCTCCCTCCTCGTGAAACAAGACTCAATAATGCTCTCCCTCCCTCCCTCTCCCAGATGCGGACGCCAACACTTACGCGGGGCAAACAGGTGTAGCCTCATGGTGCCAGGGGCCGAATAGCATCCCGCTCGAGGCTCTGCAGGGCGGCAGAGGGCGTGGAATGAAGGGCACAGAGGTGAGTGACGTGCGCGGCCCTCCGCCACACACGGCTCAGAGGAAACGTGTGGCGTCCGCGGCGGGAGGGATGACAGCCGCCGGCCTGCTGCTGCTGCCACTACCACCTCTGTTCCCTCCCTCTCTCCCTCCCTCCTTTCCTCCCCCTCCCACACACTCCCGCACACACTTCACGTCACCCGCAAACACACTAAAACACTTTCATGCCCTCTAAACATCCTGAAATACGACGGAAAAATATATGCAACGATTCAGTAGTGGGGTTTTCTCCCTCTCTCTCTTCCTCTCGCCGCCGACCAACATAAAGCACCGCTAAAAGGTGCAGGAAGGACGGAACTCAGGCATCCCGCGGCGCCTGAGAAAAAGCTGGCAAACCGCTAAATGCACCAAGATTTATGGGACCCCAGCGAGGCAAGGGAGTAATGCTCTTCCCACTATTAGGTCCCATTACTAGCTACCCTTCCTTCCTCCCCCCGGCGTGGCAACCAAACCCAGGTGACGTCCAGCCATACGATAACACAGTTCAACAGTCGAAACATCGCAATACGACATTCTCGACTATAGCGCGCTGAAATTCTTTGCTGATAACTCACCTCACGTGGCTGCCTTTTTATCATTCCTTCATCATCGTGTGCTTGGCGATGTGACCTTCACAGCGACACTGACAAGACACAGTTGACAATGCAATTCACACGATTAGATATACAAACAAGAGGTTGCAGAGCCCGACGCAAGACGCAAATAGTTTTTCCTTCACTACCAAACTCCCCTAAAGCTTTCACTCACGTTCCCGGGGTGGAGGAACTTAGCCCAGACAATAAGCAAGAACTCGATGACATTAAAACCTAACGGAGCTGCTTAACAACGCGGCAGCTCACCAAAACACAACCACTGCACTGTCAGGCGAGTGTTGGCGAGGCGGCGAAGGGCAGGGGCCAGAAAGGAGGGAGGGAGAGGAGAGGATGGAGGTGAAGGTGGGTAGCAGGCAGGCAGGCAAGCAGGCAGGTATCGGATAAGAGTGGAGTAGACGAGACGGGGAGGGAAGGGGGTGTCAGATAGGAAGGGACGACCAGGGAGAAGGAGGGATTGCCAGGGGGAGGGAGAAGGAGGCACAGGTGAAGAAGAAAAAATGAGAGGGGAGGATGGGGAAGGGAAGGGTAAGAAGAGAGGGCCAGAGGAGGGGTAGAAAGCCATTGGGGGTAAGGGGACAACCACATGTGAGCCTTCACACTGAATTCCTTTAACATACGACCAATTTGCCTTCACCATTCACCATTCCCTCTCTCTCTCTCTCTCTCTCTCTCTCTCTCTCTCTCTCTCTCTCTCGATGCGGGGTTTCCTTTCTGCATAATTATGATAAACTACAATTTCGTCTCTCACTCAAGGCAACTCAAGAGATCGATGCGCCCTTCTCTTTTTGCTACTACTGCTCTGAAATGCCAGACGAGACACGCCAAGCAAGTTTACAGGGGGTCACTGAGGCTGTTTGGTGGGGTAGGGGGGGCGTAAGGGATGTACAAGCTCGCAATTGCTATGGGTGGGGTTTTCAGGGGAGGAGGGGGCGTTAGTCAGAGGTGTGTGCTTGCATGTATCGTAGTGGAAGTGCTTATGAGGGCTGTGGATCATCGTGTTTGCTGTGGAGGGGTTGCAGTAAGGGGTGTGGGTATAGTTGTATTTGCTGCGGGTAGGTGGGTGGGTGGGTAACTCTTATGGGGGTCGTTATTGCATTTACTGTACTAGCATTATCTGGAAGGGTGTGCATGCTCATATTTGCTGCGGGGGGAGTTACTGTGAGGGGTGTGAGAGGTCGCATTTGCTGTGTGGAAGGGGGAGTGTTTTTGAAAGTTGTGGGATCTTGTCTGTGTTGCTTTACTGTGGGGGAAGTCTCATGTGGGATATGGGAGGTTGCATTTGCTATAGGGGTGGAAGTGAGAGATATGGACATAGCTGCAGGGGCCATGGCAGGGGGTTATGTGGAGTCGTGTGGGTTAGAGGAGGTCGTCAGGGGGTAAGGGGTGTGGCGAGAACTGGGGAAAGGGTTTGGGGATGTGGGTGAGGGTCGTGAGTGGTAAGGAAGCCCATGACGGTTGTAAAGAGGGTCGTTGGGGGTAGTAGGAGGGTCGTAGAGGGTGTCAGGTGGTCATGGGACTTTGCAAGGGGTCGTGAAGGGCTGTGAGGGGGTTGTTGGGGTCTATCAGAAGGTCGTGCGGGGCTGTCAGAGAGTTGTGGGGCTGTAGGAGCTCGTGAGGGGCCGCAGGGTGGTCGAAGGGGGCCGCAGTGGGGTCGTGGGGGGCTGTAAGGTGGTCGTGAGGAGCTGTCAGGGAGTTGTGGGGCTGTAGGGGTTCGTGAGGGGCTGCAAGGTGGTCGAAGGGGGCTGAGAGAGGTTGTGGGGGGCTGCAGGAGGATCATGGAGGGCTGTCAAGTGGTCGTGAGAGGCTATATTGGCGTCACTGGGTCTGTATGGCGGTTGTTAGGCTCGAGGTGCTAGGAAGATAAACACAAGATCGTCAAAGTTACCTGGAAGCATTGCCCCCTGACTCCCTGTGCCCCTTAGAGATACAGAGCCGTGATTGATAGATTAAAGCAGTGTTGGGGCACCTGTGAGCACCTGGCGGCACCCTTAGACTGATACCTGGCGCTGATACTGGCCAGGTAACCATATTTGTCCAACCTCAGCAGGCAGGAGGAAGGTAGGAGAGGAGGAGGAGAGGTAGGTAGGAGGAGGGATAGGTAACAGGGAAGGGAGGGGGGGATAGTAGAGAATGGTATGAAGGAAAGGTAGACTAAAATGAAAGGAAAAGGTAGGAATGAAGAGGAAAGAGGGTAGACAGAAGGAAGGTAAGAGAGGAGGAGGTGGAGGAGGAGGAGATAGGAAGGAGTGATGGGTAAAAGGGAAGGGTAGGACCAAAACAGGAGAGAAAGGGAGGAATAAATGAGAAGGGGGAATAGAAAGGTGGAGATAGGAAGGGGAAGAGAGAGTAAATGAGAGGGAGAAGAAAACAAGATGAATAAGGGGAGGAAAGAGATGACATAGAATTAAATATGAGAAAAGTGAGAGAAGAGGAGGAGGAAGGATGTAGAGTTAGGAGATGAAATGATGAGGATGAGGATGAGGAGGAGGAGGAGACATGACTAAAGGGCGGAGCTAAGGGGGAAGCGATGACACACACACACACATACGACCTCCTAACTCTACCCACGACCTATTAAAAATGGAGTCCAGGATGTCCTATTATCACCAACAACAACACACTGCGCCACCACCACCACCATGACCTCACCCAACTCCTAAGCCCCTCACCCCTCATACCCCAATCCCCCTCCCCTCCAAATCATCCCCCCTTCCAGAGATTCTTGGACGGATGGACGGACGGACGAACAATAAAAAGGTAAAAAATATAATAAAAGGGGAGAAAATAAGAGGAGGTTGGAAGAAAAATCGTATTCAAGACTCTTCTGAACGTCACCAGGGGCCGGATGTGAAAACTTGGGCCAGGGAACGTTGCAGGAGTTCTCAGAGTTTGGGAGGTCGGGGCTGGGGGGGGGGTTGGAGGGTCAGGAGGAGGAGGGAGGGGGCAACAAGGAACCGGGGGAGTGGGGGACAAGGGGTGGAGGTAGAAGAGGGTAGCACAAGTGAAGGGCAACTCAGAGAGGACAAGTGATGGTAACGGGAAGAGGGGGGCGGAAATAGATAGGGAAAAGGTGGGGGGAGGAGGGAGGAGGCAACAATGAACGGGGGAGGGGGGGGACAAGAGGGGAGGCAGAAGAGGGTACCACAAGTGATGGTAACGGGAAGAGGGGGCGGAAACAGATAGGGAAAAGATGGGGAGAGGAGACGAGAGACGGGGTGGGGTGGGGCAAAACGGGGCATGATGGGGGTGGGGCAGAGTGAGGGGGAGGAAGGGAGGGAGTGCAACGCACTGAAAAGAGAAGAGAGAGGAGAAATAGGGGTATAGGGAGAGAAGCCATACCCGAGGAGAGAGGGAGAAAGAGGCAGGGAGAGGGAGAGGTGAGGGGAGGAGACAATGGGAAGAGGTAAGAGAAGTAAGGGAGAAGGAAGGGGAGGCCATAGTCAAGAGGAGGGGAGAAAGAAGCAAGAGGGGGAGAGGTGAGGAGAGGGAGAGGAGGAGGTGGGGATAAGAGAAG